>NW_025777036.1:0-107751 GCF_021130785.1 Homalodisca vitripennis
TTTTTATTTCTGACACCTTTTAATGTATCCTTAAACACTAAGATATAAAACTAAACATATTTAAATTCCTGAAGTTGACTGCTATATAGGAAAATGGTGGCACGTTTTAAAATTGGATAAACGCTGTTTAAAAATTCAAAAACTAGAAGTTTACTTATTAAACTCATACTTATAGATACCAAAACCACATAGGTACGCTCTCAACTCACTATTCCCTTATATTATTAAAATGGCATTTCATATTTCGTATCAGGAAATAAGATATAAATGGTTGAAAATCTTTTCCTTCCCAGTTTTATTGTTAAAACCCATTGCTAGTTATATCTAAACACGTTACTGAAGGCCAGATAAAAGCTTTGTGTAAGCGCTGAGAATATTACAGTAGTAAAAGTAACTTTAAATCATAAAAATAATACTCTATTCAATTTATTTAAATCCAAAGACAACATCAGTAGTAACATCCGTCGCAGTAATATTATGGACGAACTAATGATGTCACTAGTATGTTGATGACGTCATTAGTATTTAAAAGAAACTCAAGTCATTGAAGACTTGGAGTGAAAGAAGGGTTAACTGTGTTTCTCTTGTCATTAATTTGAAACTTGACGTACCAAATTGTAAGATAACAAAGGAATGTGTGTGGAGTTTGGCAGTTACAATTGTCGCCGAAACGTCGTAGCGATCTGCAAGCTTGTTTGTCCATGTAAAGCCTGTAACAAAATTATAACTGAACTTTATAAAAAAATTATTTGCGTACATATTTAATGAAAAATATATTGTTAATAACTTTACAAGAGCTGATTTTCAATTAATAAACTTCAAAATTAAGTAAATTAGAAGCAAAATAGTATTAATGGAGGTTCACTTTCTGGCTGTATGGTATTCGGCTTGATATGGAAATTTCCATGTAGAGGCACATTACTAACTTTAGATACCGAGATATTGAGGTGCAAGGTAGATCGATAGGTCTAGTCTATGTTGGAGGATGATTGTTGGAGTGGGTGGACTTCCTTATTTAAAGAGGGAGTAGATTCTCTCACCCCGCTTAGACTGGAAGAGTCTGGAACAGAGCTGACCTCTCCTTCTTCAAAGGTGAACTCGTATAGCCCACTAACTCTCCTCGTGAAAGATTTTGACCCACTGAAGTACTGGTAAACTTTATTCAGCAATTTTTAAAGTTAAAAAACACTCATTTGCATATGTATAATGTATACATATACAAAAAACAGGAAGTTTCATCAATTGAATTATGTTATAGTGTTTAGGTTTAAACATTGAAATATTAAGATCCAGCTTGGCACTACGCCCCGTCTATAAGGCGCCGCACAATATCCTACTATTGAACTTTAACTACTGTTGTATATATTACTTGAGATTATTAAAAATAATAATATATATTCTATAAGCAATATTATTGTAGGCCTTGATGAATAAAATAGTACTTGATCATGAACTAGTACCACTCATTTGCAGTGCAAAAAACCAAATCATCATTTTTTATCCCTTAAAATCACCTTACAATGTAATAAATTCTTTGTTGAACGTCCTAAACACTAACGCGGCTTACTATAATGTTGTAAGGAGAAAATACCCGTAATTTATTTCACTACACATTGTGCTTGCTTACTATAAAATTTTGATATCAGTTACTAAAAATGTTTAAAGGATATAGATTGGAAAAAAATATTTTTAGTCAGTATTTTAAAATAAATAATGATATCAAACATACGAAAAATAATATTAAGTACAATTTATCGATGCTTATGTTATTTTACTTTAAATTATATAAATTAAATATGTTTAAACCAAAAAATGTAGTTCCCTATCAAAATAAAATACTATTTAAAAAAATTTCTGTTTATATTAAATTACATTTTTAATTTGGTTAATTATGGAGTTGAACATTTGCGGGTTTATTAGAATATTCAGTATAGTTTCCGTCTTACTTTTGTAATAAACGTGGTACAACAGTAATAACGTGCTACTCGCACTTTACCTAAGCAGTTTCTGAATCTTTTTTCACGCACAATTTTAATTTTTTCCTCCCGTATTCGACACAACGCGCGGGGCAGGTGGGTCCTTTACCCATCCGGTAAACTTCCCTGTTTTTACTTTAGTATTTCCTTACAGAAAATCTTACTTGAATAGAAAAATTAAAAAGAAAAACTATTCTGCTTCTTTCCAATCAAGGTGTATGTAACAAGGATTCTGAACCATGTGGTCATATATTACATCATGTTGAATTTATTTTTACAGTTTTATTGATATAATTGTAATTATTAACCTACATTCAACAAATGAATATGAATGTTATATACATACTTGCAAACGAGGCTTTACCGTATATGCATACTTCAATGTATACGTACTTCTGGTACAAGTGAATTAAACTTTGGAAGCTACATAGTATGGCCTTGTTGCCACGATCAAAAGATATGTCAAAGGGTGTATATATAAATGTCATTTAATTTAATCTGGTCATAGTATTTGTTTGTGTAATAGTTTAATATTGCCATGTTTCCCCCATAAAGATAATAGATTTACATACTGAGAGGTCTAAGCAGCCCCTACTTCGGGAAAAAGACAAATAATATGGGTTTTATAACAATAATTTATAGTTAAAATTTGGTAGTAACTTGCTTCTGTTACATCTGGCATTACAGTACCGACCAAGCACCGCATACTTAATAATTGGCTTCAAGATTTGCTCAAACATACAATTAAAAGTACAATGTATCTAAAAGTTATGTTTTTCTTATCTGGATAAACTCTTTGATCAACAGCAATTCGTGAAAAATTGGAATTACAAATCTTTTCTACTCTGATAGCACATTTGTCATGGAATTACAAAACAAAGCAAATTTGTCATACAATTTAATAAATTATTTACGGTGTGGTTCTTTCATGAATCAAATTTACACTGACTAATAGATTACATTTTACTAGCTCTTTAAACTAATGATATATTGTATGTCGTAATGCATTTCTTATTACCTTTTTGTAACTTTAGAGAAGGTAGATCGTATCCTGGAGTATTTTATAAACAGGATTAGGATTTGTAAACCATAGACGCTAAGAATGTTAATTATACAATTCAATACAATCGGTGCAGTAGTTTTTAACGTAAGGTACACATACAGGCGTACACAAGGAAATGTTAAATTATGATATAAGCAAAAGCAGTTAAATTTAGACCTAAATCACACTAATTTAATTTGTTTAGTTTAATTTATCAGTAAATTTAGTTAGTATTTATGCGACCGAGAACTTAATTTTAATAATTGTAGTGATTTGAATATAAATATATTCATATAATATTGACAAGACTTGAATTCAAATACAACAGTCAGGAAGAGGAGTCGTCCTAAAGGTAGTTAAGTGAAGGTAGTTAGATGTTGGGACTACCTTGCTACAGCCGTTGGGAGAGGCGCTGTAGTAAGTGCCAACATTACAGCGGTACAGTGTCGTTGGCAGTAATGGAGGGGTTCCGGCACTTAATAAACACTTCTTTTTGCATAAAAGTTCATATTACTGTAGGTGAACACCATATGTAGAGATATCGCGTGTATTCCAATACGTCGACTATTCTAAATTGCAAAATTAAGAACTCAATGGATACGCAAGAGAAGCGCGTTTTTAGAGAAGAATGGCTTGATTTTCTGAGAAAGTGCTGTTGTTGTTTGTGTCGATCCCCGGGCACACAATGGCTGTGATTGAAGATTATTGGCTGCAGACAACACAATATATACAAACAAGTCCATTTGAGAGAAAATACCCCTATTACTGTCGATTCATTGACAGACACTTTTTATAAAAAAGAACAAATGCTTTTGGAGAATAAATTACTCATATGTTTTTTTTTTTCTATTTTAAGTACAATTTTCACTGTAAAAGCTCTTTTACTAAAGTCGATAAGTAATTATAAAAATATTCATCTTACAGAATTCATAAGAATTCATTCGGCAAGCACCTTTCTTTCTGGCGACGTCTTCGGCCAGCTCGTGACCCGCATCACCCACGAGCTGAAGGGTGTCGTCGAGGAGGCTGTGCGGGCGGCGATGGCGTCCGTCGGCGATGAGGTGGCAAGGCTCCGGGAGCAGGTGGGAACCTTGACCCAGCGGCTACAGGAGATGGACGACCGACTGCAGGGGCGCTGTGACGAGCTGGAGCAGTTTCCAGCGACGCCGCCAGAACCTCCGCATCTTCGAGGTGGAGGAAGACGACGGGGGAGAACACCGACCGCATCGTGTGGAGCTCTGCAGGGACAAGCACGGTGTGGACCTGCCTGCCTCCGCCATCTGCAGTTCGCACCGAGTCGGCAGCCAGCCCCAAGCCCGGGCCCGACGGTAGGAAGAGGCATCGGCCTATAATCGTTCCGCTTCATAAGTTACCAAGACCGGCGGACGATATACAACACGAATGAAGAAGCTGAAGGGCACGGGCATCACGGTGCGGGAGGACCTGACGGCCTCGGCGAACTGGTGTGCTGAAGAGGGTGACGGCGCAGCACGGGGTCCGCAACACCTGGACCCAGGACGGCAGGGTGCTGTGGCTGGGCAGGGACGGCAGCAAGGGAGTGGCGACCCGGCTTTCCGACCTCCAACCAGCTTCTAACTGATTAAGTATTTTTTTTTTACCATTTCCAGTTTCTGAAAATTCTACTTCCTAATTAAGCTTTTATTTTATTTTCTTTTACACTGCACATCAATATTTTAATTTTTCTAATGAATTTCTACGAAATTATTATTATTTTTTGTTTTAAGAAATTATTAATTATTTTGTTTTAAGAATTTTAATTGGATATATAATTATAACTTTACTATTAATTTAATTCTTTTTTAAAATTATTATTAGAATTATTATAGCACTAAACAAAATTTGAATTCACTACCATTTTATTTATTTTTCTCTCCACTTACTTTTTTAATACTGATTATTATTATTACAATAAGAGCCTGCAAGCTTGCATGCATGTTTAAATTTATTATGAATAAATATTAGAGTAGTAATCACTTCAATTAATTTTAAGAAGCGCGCCTCTCCGCCGTCCCTGTCCGCGCTTCTCTGCCGTTCTCCTCGCTCCCTACAACAATTTCCTCAAGGCAGCACACGTTAACGCACAAATCACTGTTTAGTCATATTGACGAATTTTCGTTTCCATTTTTGAAACCATTACATACCGACATTATCTTGGTCTCTGAGACTTGGCTAAAACCAACCACAAGCGACAAGAAGCATTAATTTAGCTGGCTATCAATATTTTCAGGAACGACCGTCTACACAAACGTGGTGGTGGAAGTCGCAGTTTATGTCAAGTCCTCAGTTTCCCTACTTCCATCTTATTCTCATCTGATACATCTAGAGAGGGACGGCCTGAATTTATGTTTTTGGATGTCAGTGTCAAACGGACGCATGTTTTAGTCGGTGCATGTTATAGGGCCCCCCAATACCGGCCATCTTGCTGAATTTGAACACTCACTCATCGATCTTATGGCTCGTTACAGTCATGTCATTGCCATGGGCGATCTTAATTCCGATTTGTTAGGGCCTACCACAATATGAAAAAAACCTTTTTGACCACCAATGTTTCAGTCGTGTAACATGTCTCTGCTACCACTTCAGGCCACTCAACACACTGCTACAACCGACACGTGGCTTGACATCATGGCTGTTTCTGACCCGACCCACGTTGCACACCACGGATAATTTCCTGCCCCTGGACTTTTCAAAGCATGATCTCATTTTTTGTGCCTATAAACTCCATACCCCCAAAAATTAAGCCCAATTTTATCAAATATCGCAGATACAGGGACATAGATCATGCTTCACTTCTCACAGATGCTGCTGCTTTACCCTGGCAATGAAGTAACCACTGCCAATAATGTAGACAAAATGGTTATCAAATTTAATGCTTTACTTACTAATTTATTTGATAAACATGCCCCATCATCCTAACTAAAAAGAGTAACCAAAGCCCCCTTTCCATGGATGAATGATTTCATAAGAAAATTTGCAAAAGCAAAGGGATTCCGCCTTCAGAAAAGCTAAACGTTCTAAATCCACTCAAGATTGGGAGGCATATAAACGTCTTAGGAATCACACGCAGCAGCAAATCCGTAACGCCAAAGTTAGATTTTAACCACACAACACTTTCAGAGCCTCAGTCCACTAAATCACTGTGGAGTAAAATTAAATACCTTGGTGTGGGGTAAATCCAATATCAGTCCCACCTGTTTCCGTTTGACCTCAATATTATAAATGATTACTTTATTAATATCCCTGTTAATATATCTGGCAGCTAGCGATTATTTTGCTGAGCTGGAGGCTGCTCCTCGAGAGCCTGCTGGCCGCCAGTTTTCTTTCACACCTGTGAGTGAGGCTGATGTGCTTGCTGCTTTCGCGAGGATGACCAGCAACGCAGTTGGGGCTGACAACATACCTTTGCGCTTTCTGAAAGATACATTGCCAATCACCCTTCCTGTTTTAGTAGTCATTTTCAATTATTCTTTAAAATTCCTCTGTCTTTCCCTTAACCTGGAAGCATGCTCTAGTTCGTCCGTTGAGAAAAGTGTCTAATCCGGAATCCCCTTCTGACCTACGTCCAATCAGTATTCTCCCCTTGTCTCTCCAAATGCCTTGAAAGAGTGGTACATCAACAAATTTCATCTTATCTGAATACCTATATACATCTTATCTAAATACCAGTCTGAATTCAGGCCTAATCACAGCACCACCACAACCCTAATTAAAATCACCGATGATATCAGATTGGCAATGGAACAAGAGACTAATCACCATTTTACTGCTTTTTTGACTTTTCCAAAGCCTTCCGACTGTGTTTATTACCCCCTTCTCCTCATCAAATTGAAGAAGTATGGTTTCTTCTCCGATGAGTGTGTTAACTGGGTAAATCGTATCTTACTCAGGGCGACAGCAATGTGTCAAAGAAAGGGAAAAAAATATCTGAATGGGAAAGCCGTAACACGGGGTGTTCCACAGGGCTCTGTTCTTGGACCCCTATTGTTCTCAATTTATATTAATGACGTCACATCTATTATAAGGCACTCTAAGTTTCATCTTTATGCCGAATGATTTACAAATTTTACGTACACTGTTCGCCTGATGAATTGAGCACATTTATGGTTTTTCTACTCAATCAAGACATTGAATCAATTGCTTGTTGGGCAAATAAACATGGGCTGAAATTAAATGAAGACAAAACGCAGGCAATGGTATTGGGAAAACCCAAGATTGATCGACCGTTTGGACTTAAACGTTGCAACCAAAACTTGAACTCAATAACCACGTACTAAATTTTCCAAAACAAATTAAAAAATCTTGGTCTTACTATGAGCTCAAGTCTTAAGTGGAATGACCAGGTTACGATAACGTGTAATAGAGTATTTGCTGGCATTCACAGTTTAAAAACGTTTTGCTTTATATCTACCATTCAGTGTCAAGGTTATGCTGGTTTAAAACTGGTTAAAAACACATCGTTATCAAACACTCCCATCTGCGATGCGCGCCTCGCTGATAGAAGCTTCCTTTTGTACTGTCCAATCCTTATCATTCTTCTGGGCCTACTCCTTCCACCGGTAATCCAGTTACCCCAGGAATTACAAATTTTATACAATTGGTACACATGTAAACAATGTCTAGCCCTACATTTATTTTATTACTACAGCTAAAGTTTTGGTATTGGTACGTAAATTCATACCGACATACCTGACAATGACAAGTAAATGTACGATTCCATATTATGACTACTACCCTCATATAGATTCCTATTAGGCAGACCTCTACCCTAACCAGCGTAACAGTCGTGTCCTCCTCATGGCTGCTGAACCGATTTGTAGCTTCACTCCATTTTAGGGGAGTGTGGAAGCATCTAATACAATTGTATCACTTCTAAGTCAACATTCATAATATTATTTCAGTTCTTAAATCTAACAACTTGTTAAACCTATTATCTGGTGTATTGTCATTGTTTACGGTTAAAATATATCCTATTCAAAGGGTTTTTAAAATGTGTATATGATGGGTAGAGAGCGTCACTTCGGCTAGACCAAACCTCACTGGATTCAGCGTGGCCTCTAGGTTAGATTTAACTGTCATGTATTATATAACGCAATATATGTTTAGCCAATAAGATACAAAATTTATCTACAAATAGTTTAACTAAGCTTCAGATACTGATATGTATAGTTTTCACTAAACACACACTTAAACAAACTTGCATGTCTTTGAAAGGGCAATAGGATATCAGATAACGGTGGCAAATGTCCGAAACCTTATTATCCTTTCAAACCATCCACTCTAAATAACAACCTGAATCTGTTTGACAGAATGTTTTCAAAGAAGGATAAATCTCTGTTAAACATTTGTGAGTGTTACCTACACTGAAACTCTCATTCAACACAGTGATAGCGCCATTCATATGGCGCTCTTTAATAATTGAGTGTAAAAGGCAGAAAAGGCTTAAAACGTTCTTTTATCTCTATTGAGATAAACAAATACTTCCTCTGCCGGCCTTTTAAGATAATTACTTTTCTAAATTCATGTTTTAAATGAACTTTAACTAAATATTCTTGCTTTAGTGCTTCCTTAAATTATATTCATGAATCATTACGATGAAACGGTCTCAGAGTTTTCTGCCTCTAAGATGCATTTATTTTCTTGTACAGGCTTTCTTCTTCCAATATCTTTTCCTCTACTTAAAATGTATTACTATTACCTAATAAAAAAATTCTTAATTCAACTAAAATGCAAAATAATATTCCATTAAACCTTGGAATGATTTATATATTTGCACATAATCTATTTGATACGTAAATTTTGTACACATTTATATGTACTTTTTAACGATCGAAATTACAAATCTAATTTCAACAAAAAATAGCCACGTCCTATAATTAAATTTTATATAATATTCTTAATTGTAAAAGGTTGTCCTCCTTACAAATATATAATTGTTTAATATAGTTTTATTATTTATTTCTCAATATGTTTATGTTATTTGAATGTTAAATTTATCTATAACAAAATATTTATACTGCTAATATTCCACTATTTCATATGTAATTGATCATTTATTTTTAACTCCAATACATTCTATTAGTAAAAGGTAAATTTTTGTTAAAGGGAATTATGAATTTGAGTTAATACGCTTTTATTTAGATAATTTATTTATTCTAACTACATTATTAGGGCTATATTAACTGTAGTACTAATTCGCGTTTTATATCTAGATTTTTAATACTATATATTTAATTTAAAAAAAGGGAATAACACCACTACATTGCAAAATTCAACAGTTGATGTTTTTCTAAATTTGAACTTTCTTTAAAGTACCTGTTATCAAGATAGCTACTGATTAATTTAAAAGATGTACCTATATTTTTGTATTTTTTATTGTGTAAAATAATATTTCAAAATATACTGAAACAAAGGCTTTCCACATTATAAATATAGATAAATTGCTTCTTCTGTATTTTTGGTAATCATAACCCTTATTGCATTCTTTATTGTAGGTTACATTTTTCCGAATAGACATCTATTATCTCATATAAATTTCTTGCTTATTATTGGTACACAGGCTAAATGGACTAAAGTTTTATTTACCCGATAAATCTCAATCATTATTTAATATTTGACATATCATGAGAAATTTAGTATATCAGGAAATATATCAGTTTTGAAAACTTAAATAAAAACGTACATTGTAATGGTTTATTAAAATATGCCAAGGTTTATGAGCTTAATTAGATTTTAATTTATCCACATGATTTATTGTTTTCCTATCTTTTTAATTTAGTTTATGAGCTGTTTTGAAAATACTGATATATATACATAAATGTTATATATATATATATATATATATATATATATATATATATATATATAGGACTTAATTAAAAAATCAATGATAGACGTTACTTACTAATTTTACTAACTAAAGAATTATAGATGGATTTATACAACCAAAAAAATCGGTATTATATTAATCAGTAAATATTAATACAATCTATTTTTTACATTAATTAGGTTTTCCTCTGTGGGGGTCATTAAATATGCTTAGTCAGTAATGTAATTTCATACTAGTAACATCTTACCTATTTTTCAAGTACATGTTTCCTTCTGTAAAAAAATGTCATAACCAATGTAGTATTTTAAAGTTCCAATAGCTATCTAGAGCTGTGCGATCGGTTGATAAGATGGTGAGGGGTGGAAAAGCTCATATAGCCAGATAAGTGAAATGTTATCAACCGTAATCAACTAGGCACTTTGCTGTTCCTGGCAATTTACCAGTACGCTACTGAACTGCTCTACTATAGCTTATCTAGGAATAATAGAGTAGCATTACACGGTCATGATTTATAATGTTATTGTATATTTACGAGCATTTTATGGAAATGATGTCAACATTAATGTAAACATACTTTTAAACAAATCAAGCGCCTAACTAAAACTTTGAATTTAATTTCTGTATGTCTGTCTGTCTGCCGGCACTACACTCGAGAACAACGTAAACAAATTTTTTAAAAAGCTTAATTTCTTTAAAACCAACATGGAGTTTTATGATGCATTTCACTGTACGTCAACCGAGGGTTAGTGAACATTTTTACAGTAAATTGTAAGTAACATTGATGGATACGAGAAATTGCATAATAAATCTATTTTAAAATGTTACATAGTACGACTTGTGACGTATTCTCCATGCATAGTCATAAGTGAAGTCTGTTTGGCGATTAGTGGTAATTTGTAACTCGACCTTGAAATGATTTTAACCAAATTATTAATGTACAGGTTATCCCATAACCGGTGACAAATATTCTCACGCTTGTTTAAAGTTATCAATGTATGAAAAAAACAAGTCCAACTTATATGGCGTATTGCAGTTGTTTTATTACATCCGTCTATACAAACGTACTTTATAGAATCAACTTTTATGTAGAAATTAAGGTTTTAAAATAGCCACTGTTTTGATTTCTAATACCTTATATTATGAAAACAGATTATCTTTTTAATTTAGAGTATATGAGGCTCCTTATACTAGTATACGTTCAATAAAAAAATATGTCTTAAATAATCACATAATTTATTTCAATATATTACCAAAAATATAATTACCACATTGCTTGTTTTACTTAAGCAAATAAGAATTCACAAAAATATTCTTAAAGCCTTTGATTTTCAATATTGAATTGTTCTTAACAAATTTAGATTCATTTTTAAATAAGTACTACATTTGACACATTTTAATGTGTATTATTTAAAGAATTTCTCCTTTACCACGCCTGTTTTGTAGTGATAATTGAATATTAATGACGGTTTATGTTTAATGTATAAAGCCTTGTGCACGAATGTGTGTTTTAAACCACACCGTTTATGTTAGAGACTTATATGATGTTACAGTGGAGAAGCTATTGCATTGCAGCACAATACTCTATATTCGAGAATATGGCTACCAGATAAGTGTGATGTACGAAGCTCCCTTATGACTCTCCAGAGAATACTATTAAACAATGTGTTTAGTCTTCCCACTTCCTGTAAACATCAAATTTACTAATATTTAATTGAACCGCTGTATAACTTATTATTTAGATACATCATAATGGCTGTGTGTAATCACAGTGGTGTGATACGTTCACTCTACTGTATAATGCAATGTAAAGTGTTAAATTAGCACAATAACTTGTTAGTCAGCCGAGTGTACCGAAGTCTAATTGAGACTACTAAATTACCTGTCTGTGTGTCTCTGTTTGTGTATTTTTTAAGAGACACATAAATAAATTATATGGCATAAGTTCCTTTTTATGATGAGTAATATCTTCTCGTGCAACGTCGTTTCAGAATCGTACTTAAAGATATTTTTTATCTCTGACACCTTTTAATGTATACCTTAAAAACTAAGATATGAAAATTAAACATATTTAGATTCCTTAAGTTGAGTGCTATATAGGAAAATGGTGGCACGTTTTAAAATTGGAAAAACACTGTTTAAAAATTCAATAACGAAGAAAGTTTACTTATTTAAACTTTTAACGCATACTTAAAGATACCAATACCACAAAGGTACGCTCTCAACTTCACTATTCCCTTATATTATTAAAATAGCATTTCATATTTATTATCAGGAAATAAGATATAAATGGTTGAAAATCTCTTCCTTCCCAGTTTTATTGTTAAAACCCATTGCTAGTTATATTTAAACACGTTACTGAAGGCCAGATAAGAGCTTTGTGTAAGCGCTGAGAATATTAACAATAGTAAAGTAACTGTAAATCATAGAAATAATAATCTATTCACTTATGTAAATCCAAAGACAACATCAGTAGTAACATCTGTAGGCAGTAATATTATGGATGAACTAATGATGTCACTAGTATGTTGATGATGTCATTAGTATGTAGAGGAACTCAAGTCATTGAACACTTGGAGTGAAGCAAGAGGTTAACTGTGTTTCTCTTGTCATTAATTTGAAACTTGACGAACCAAATTGTAAGATAACAGAGAATGTGTGTGTGTGGAGTTTGACAGTTACAATTGTCACTGAAACGTCACTAAGCCACAACTACTGGCAGTAATAGAGCAGTGATGAGCTGTAATTGTTTTTCCATGTAAAGCCTGTAACTAAATTATAAGTTCAGTTTTTGAACTAATTATTCCGTATAATTAGAAGAAAAATACATTTTTCTTAAATTTTTTTCAGGAATAGCTTTGCATTGTTAATTAGAAGCAACATTAGAAGTGACATAGTATCAACCGGAGTGTTTACTTGCTGCTGGTTTGTACCAGGATTGGTATAGCCAAAACCGATGTGTCACTTTAATCTGGAAACGTTATAGATGTCGAGATATTGAGGTAAAATGACTGTTTGATAGATTACCTTTACAGCGGAAAACGACCGAAGTGCGTTCTCTTACCCGCTTTGACAGAAAGAGGTTGAAACAGATCTGGCAGCCCGCAATTAGTCCTCATGGGATATTGGACGCAGTTTATGAGGCAGGACCCTTACCGCCAAACTTATCTACCCTGGTCGTCCTGAAAATCTAGAAGCGAGTAATAAATTCCAAGTAGGAGTTTCCTCATAAATGAGGTGAGAGATTTGGGAATTACTCTGACACAGAATTTTAGCCCTGAGGCTCACGTTCATAATATTTGCTCGAAGGCAAACAGAATGCTTGGTTTTATCTCCCGTTTTTCTAAACATATAACAAATATGGTAGCCCTGAGGACTATATACTGTGCCCTGGTACGCCAGATTCTGGAATATGGATCGACTGTTTGGAATCCACACCAAAAGTACCTTTGTGATGATCTTGAACGAGTTCAGCGTCGTTTCATCCGTTCGGTGGGCGTCAGAAATGGATACCAATACCAACAAGTACCAATTGATGATATGTACGCCAGACTTGAACTGGAGCATCTTGATACTCGCAGGACTGTAGCCGACTTAGTGGTTCTCCATAAGTTTGGTGAACGGTTGAGATGGTTTGCCCGGACGTCCTTCAACTTCTCAATTTCAAGACACCATCCAGCACTCGTTCCAATGACCTCTTCATCAGGCAACACTATGGCACAAACTATGCAGCAAACAGCACGGTGGCACGCCTGCAGAGGGCCAGCAACAACCTGCCTATAACTGTCGACCTGTTCCATGATGGCGTGAGAACATTGAAGTGGAAAGTGAAAGGTGCAGTGCTGCCAACGTAAATTGCCGCCTCCACTTAATGTCTATGTTTGTTCATTTTCTCTGTTAATTGTATGTCGTAGTTTGTCCTAATTTACTATTGTTATTTTTTACTGTTTGCTGTTTTTGAAACACTGTTATGAATATCCCTGTTTATATTATTTATAGTTTATTATGTTTTTTCTGTTATTACTGTTATTATGTTATTTATGTTATTATGTTATTTCTATTGTTATAGTTTATTTATTGTTGCGTTCTTTTCATTATGGTATTGTTATAGTTTTAAAACATTTTATATACGTATTTATTCTAGCATATGTCATGCCTTGCAATAGAGTATTTTGTAATATTTCCTTTCAGTCTTTCACATGTTTTTGTTGTGGAAATTTTTTGTTTAGGTTAAGTTGTAATTATTGTAATTATTGATCTTGAATGTAAAAATGGAGTGTGTCCGTTGGAAATAAATAAATAAATAAATATGGTTGCTAGCATGAAATAGCATTGACATTTAAGAATTCGTAAAAGCATAATATTTACATACTAATACACCTGCAATATAAAACTTATAAAGACTTAAACTTTAAATAATCAAATAATAAGGATGATTTATGTATATTGAAAGCGCGAATAACTTCATAGCATTTTTATTAAGTTTCATATAGTTAAAAGCATTTATATACATTTACACTGTATGTTGTATCAAAGAAATTTTATTTTATATCCCATTGACATTGGATGAAAATATTTATTAATATTCACCCTTTTCATTGTATTTATATTAAAATTAAAATAGCAATTGACACAGAATTGTGGCTTAAACATTTAGGCTATTGCAGATACAACTTGGCACTACCCCCAGTCTATAAGGCGCCGCACAATTTCCTACTATTGAACTTTAACCCTCTTATTATATATATGTACAAAGATTACACACATATAAATATATTGTGTACACAATGTAACTATAGATAGTTATGAATAAATAGTACATTGTTCTGCACTAGTACTCCTCATTGGCCAGCCAAAAATCCAAATCGTTACATTTTTACGAGTATCCCTTATAAAGACCTTATAATATATTATACACCAGCTTGCATTTAGCTGTGTATAACACAATTATATATTTATGTGTTTAGAGTACCAAATAATTAACATCGATCGGCCAGATAAATAAACCAAGTATCTATAAATAGAGAACTTAAGTATTGGCTCTTTATTAAGCTATTAAACAAATAGTAAGAAACCCTCACGTGCTATGTTTGAGTATTGATATAGTTAGTAATGTTTAATTCTGAATAGCTATTGAAACCTGAGTGTAATAATCAGAACAGTTGATTCATATAAGAATAACCTACCAATCGTGCTTCGCTATGGGTATACTTTCTGTGATAAAACTACACTATATACTTATCTTGGTATTTTAATTAAAGCCTACCTTTATGTCACTATTTGTCTTTATAAAATAATTATATAATCAAAGTTAACAGTGGTACAAAGCAAGTAAGTAATATATATCAGTTTATGGACCTTTTATTTATATTAATTCCCATTTTCAGCCGATTGTAGCAGATTATTAAAAATTTTAATGTTTTAATTTGTTGTAAATTAAATACCCTTGCTATTTTTAATTCATATAAAATTATTGCATCCTTTACTATATAGTTATAAATTCTATTAATAATTTGTATTTATAATTATTAAAAAAAAACTATAGGGAATTCTTGTTTTATTCTAAGATAACACTATTATGTTAGCAGTCATTTTAAAACTACATTTATAGCTATTCCTGTTACTCTTAAGATGGCCTTGTCCCGTTGTATTAGTATTCTTAGTTTTGTTTTTTAGGTGTGGTACATATACTTTTATGGAAATTTAAAAATGTTTTAATAAATGTCACGTTACATTTAATTTAGTTTTAAAAACTCCAAATATTGGTTAAAATTTGCACTATTTATGTATTTTTTAAAAATTTACTAACTATTTTTTATATAAAAGGATAGTAATTAATAAAATTGAAATTTTATAATGAAAATAAGTTACATATAAAAAGAAACTGTAAAATCGCAAATGATGACTGCTCCTATTAAACAGCTTATATTTGCTGAATAAGAGGTTTACTTAATTACTGTTGTGATGTGTCTGAAGAAGATAGCCTTCCTATCGAAAGGCCTCACAAAAAAGTATTAAATATTGGTTTTTATTTTTTAAAGTAATCAAGTCAACAGTATCAAATATAAGCTCTATCCACAACAAGAAACGAGGTAACAGGATTAGCTTTTGGTGGGTATGTAAACTAGCATCCTTAGCCGAAGAAGAGGATAAGGATCGTGGCTCGTCCACCAAATATGAAATAAGCGGCTCTGGTCTCACCAATCAATCCACCGAATAATCATGAAATAAATTACCGTACGATAATAATTTTTCTTCAATCATATTCTTATTTTAAAAGACTTAAAATTAACCGCCAGACTTATAAATCTAAGTACAATTTGTTTCGGAGAACTTATGAAAACTCCAAGACTTCAAAAACGTTGTGACTTTCAACGTTTTATTTCACTGGCTGATGGTCACAGACCTATAACTAAGGCAACTGCCAGTTTGTTTTAAGCATTAAAAACCTATTGTTTGATATTTAAACTTTTCACTGCCCTTTCTTGCAACCTTTACTAAGACTATAGTGGCTTACTCTAATTTCATAGGGGAGTATTTCCCTATTTGACATCACCAAAAAATTAGTGATACTACAATTTAGATGTCAACTAGAAAATTATATATTGAATATTTATTTCGGAAAATATTTTTAACCAATATCAAAAAATTTAAATATTGACACATTAATGAAATCTGTCATACTGAACCCATTTAGCAAGTAAATGCCGTCGATAAGTATATCGTTTTAACTGGGGATTACGTAAGATCAATATAAACTGTTTAACCCACAATTTCGTTTATAAAAAACTGGGACATTACCTTTTATTTTGTCTTTCCTACACAGAATATTCACTCAAGTGGAAGAATTAAGTTAGGAAAAAGAAGTCTGCTTCTTACTCCGATTAAGATTTTTGTAATGTAAATAATGAATATTGAGTCAGACACTATATCACCATTAAGTTATTCGAAAATTCTTACTAGTAAATGATTTTTGTATATCTATTTTTAATACAGATTAATTTGTCGAATTTAACTTGGTAGTAACCAAATGTTATGAATTTTTAGTGGAAATATACATCTTAAATAACATACTTCCTATCATAGCTATGTATAAATTTAGTTAAATTCAAAAACAAATGTTTATATTAAATTTTATATTGCAGTTGACAAGTAATAAAAAATTGCACAGCAATAATTTCACCTTGGCACTAATATCCATAAAAATGTCTTTTTATTTCACAATTTACAGAAAAACTAAATTAATATATTAATAGATTTCATGCAAATATGTTTACATTTATGTTTTATATCTGTATCATACTAATGTACGATTTTTAGTTGTAGTAAAGTGATAATAGTATATGAAGTTTATATTGCAGTAAAAGTTTTTCTTAATAACTTGACTTTGATAATCTTAAGTTACAGAACCATCATCAAAGGACATTATTCTTATTTCCATCGAGCAAACAACACACACAGAACAAAAATATTAGTTTTTAAGGGCCCAGGTTCTACAATTTATGTTTTAGTGTTCATAACACATTGACACTTCAATATATATGTCTTTCATTGCTACGTAAGACTATTTAAGTACTGATTATATATGGTACTTATGTTATTAAGAAAAAAGTACACTTTCAAAAGATTACAGGTCTTTAAAAATGTTTGTTACATCATTATTTGTTACAAAAATAAAAAACTACGTTTCGAGACTAAATCTATCTTCTTCTTCAGGTGTCAAAAAATATAAATAGGCACATTTGAGTATACAGAGCGGTTTTTTCTAAGGTCAGATGGGACAAAAAACAAATTATACATCGGAAGAGGAGTCCCTAAGATTTGTTCAACTGATAAAGAGGATACTGTCTCGTTCACAAAGTCTAAAAGTTCTACTTATGTAACATAATACTATTACAAAATAGCCACTGAATCACTTTGCTTGTCAATAAGTAGATGGCGTTTTTGAATTGTGCGATATGTATGTAACCAAACGCCTTTATTTAAAACGTGAACATAGTTTACTAAGTATGCTTATGCAACGATAAATGGAAAGAACGTAAATACATACTATTTTAGTTATACAATTTAATAGTAAGATACTGTAGGTATTCTTAACTAAGAGGCAGTATTTAGTAACCTCTGTAGGTAATTAATAGACTCTCAATCTTTCATCTCACTGGATGATGGTTATATAACTATTATTATGGCAACTGCCAGTTTATTTTAAGCATGGAAAACCTATCGTTTTAAATATTTTAACCCTTTCGATGCTTTCTCTCCTTTCAACCCTGACTAAAACTCTCGTGGCTTTCTACAATTTGATAGGGGAGTATTTTGTTATTTGCTATCACTGAAAACTAGGATGTGCATATATACTACAATTTGGATTTCAGCTACTAAATTAAGCATTAAATATCTGTATCGGAAAATATTTTAAATCTATATTTAAGCATTAAGATATTGATATAATAGGGAAAACTATCATACAAAAACCATTGAGCAAGTAAATGCCGTCGATAATTATCTGGTTTTGTTTGGGGATTATGTATTACCAATATAAATTGTTTAACACACACAATGTTGTTTATCGACGACTAGGATATATTAATATATATATATATATATATATATATATATATATATATATATATATATATAAATGTCCATCCTTAAAAGTAAATAAAAATACTTATACATATTAATATTTGTGATTTGAATCAGATTCATTGCACCTTCCATCGAACTTTTATTATAAATGTGTGAAACACTAAGACGTGTTACCCGCACTTTGCCGAAGCAGTTGCTGAACCTTTTTCACGCACAATTTAATCTTCTCACAGTTTTCGACACAGTGCGGCGTGGCCGGCGGCGATCCATTTACCCTCCCTTTAAACTTCCTGTTTTTACTTTTGTGTTTCCGCTCAGAAATTTCACTCAAGTGGAAGAATTAAGGAAGGAAAAAAAGTCTGCTTCTTTCTGTTGTGTACGGGTTACGGGGAATCGGAATAAAAGACTGAATTAGTTTACATCATCGACTGTGCTCGGTTAAGGTTGGAGGGTAACAGAGAGAGAGACAAGGGCAGGACACTGGAAGTGGTAGGTGGTGTGATCTGGTGGCGTGATGAGAACAGCCAATGGCATTTATTCAAACTAATCACCCCATATGACGTCACAGCATCATAGATCATACAGTTGGTCTTTGGCTGTGGCTTTAACTTGCCAGTAACAATTTATAATATGTATAATAATTATTATTATAATTATTATTGTAATTCAATACATTACATTTCCTCCCTTCCAAATTTCAAAATAAATTGAATTCACACAAGTCATAGATAAATTAAACAATACAAGTGTAATAATAAATATATAATAAACACATATAAATATAAATAACACATATCATTATTAAATGTCATCCTTAAGTACTGTAAGTTATTTACAAGTTTAATTTCTCTACAGGTTTCCTAATACGAGTTGGGTATCTGTTTGTATGATCAGCTGTTCTAGTGACAGGAGAAGGAACAGCTGAGGGTAGAGAAAGACGTGGTCTAGAATGAGGGGTAGTGATGTGACATGGAGAGGTATGATGCGGTGAGGAGGGGGAGAGACCAGCTGATCTAGTGAGGTCAGTGTTACTAATTCTGACTGGGCTTGGAGTTGGCGGACACTGAGCGCCTGTCTCACGCTCCGCAACTGTACGGTCCTGAGATGGTGGAATTTGACTGTCACTGTCAACAATACTACTGTGTAGTCCTATCAGCTGATCAATATGTCTACTCCAAATTAGACCAGTTTTTGTCATAACAGAATACATTACATTATTTAACTGTTTTTATTACAATGCCCTCTATCCATTTGTCTTTAGAGCGATAATCTCTCACTAATACAGATTGATTAGGAAATAGAATTCTCGTTTTTCTACCGCCAAAATATTCTTTTTGTTTGTCCTGTTTTAATTGCACAGTTCTGGCTATATTAGGTCTGAGTAAATCTAGCCTGCATCTTAGTGGTCTATTAAACATTAATTTGGCAGGTGTCTCGTTAGTAGTGCTATGAACGGAGTTTCTGTAATCAAATAACATCCTATTCAAGGCTACTTTAGTATCAATATTTTCTTGAAAAGCCAATCTTATTTTACGTTTAGCATACTTAACTGAGTTCTCAGCCTGACCATTAGACTGAGGATGATAAGCTGGTGAAAATGTATGTCTTATACCATTAAGTTGCATGAAATTTTTAAAATTCAACTGAGGTAAATGGTGGTCCATTATCACTATGGATAGTGACAGGTAATCCAAATCTAGAAAATAGTTCTCTTAACTTTTCTATAGCTAGCTTAGCTGAAGTAGAGCCTACTTCAAATACTTCCAACCACTTAGTGTAAGCATCAATTACTACCAAGTAGGTCTTATCTTTGAAAGGACCCAAGTAATCAATATGCAATCTTTCCCATGGCATAGATGGATAGTGCCAAACATGTAGATTACTCTTACTAGGACTAGAACGTTCCATAAGACAGGAAGAGCAATTGTTCGCTAGGCTTTCAATGTTTTCATCTATATTTGGCCACCAAATATAGGATCTTGCTACTGACTTCATTTTTACAATTCCCAAGTGACTCGCGTGTAACTCATTTAATATGTAGCTACGCAACTTGTTAGGAACAACAATTCTATATCCCCACATAACAATGCCATGCTCAACTGTTAGCTCGTCCTTCCTTTGGAAATAAGGTAACAATTCCCTATTCTCTCCTGACAAAAAATTTGGCCATCCGTACATCACATAGTTATGTATTTGTTTTATAATAGGATCATTTTGGGTTTCAGCTTTTACATCTTCAAAAGTTAAAGGTACTGAACTTTCAGCGATACAGTGTAAATAGGTACCTTTCCACCTTGGTTCATTGTTATTATTTACAACGTGTTTTAGTGCTTAATGGTAAGCGTGATAATGCGTCTGCGTTACCATGCTTTTCTGACCTTACATACTGTACATCAAAATTGTATCCACTTAAAAATAATGCGTATCTTTGTAATCGGCTTGCTGCGAAAACAGGTAAACCCTTTTTCGGTCCAAATATGCTAATTAAAGGTTTGTGATCAGTACACAATGTGAATTTTCGGCCATACAAATATTGATGAAATTTCCTTACTCCATATACTACTGCTAAAGCTTCCTTATCTATTTGTGAATATTGACATTCTGCTGGTGATAAAGTACGAGAGTGGTATGCAATAGGTTTCTCAACGCCTTCAGGGGTTATGATACTAAGTACGCAGCCCAGCCCTGTCGAGCTTGCGTCTACTGCTAGTTTTTACAGGCAACTTTGAATCATAATGCGCCAAAACTGGTGCTTTAGTCAAAACATCCTTGACATGGCTAAATGATTTGAGACATTTTTCATCAAAATCAAATGGCACGTCCTTTTTTAACAAGTTGTACAACGGACTCAAGATTGTTGACAAATTTTTGATAAACTTTCCATAATAATTTACCAAGCCAATAAAAGCTTAGACTTGAGTGACAGATTTAGGTACAGGTGCTTGATTTATAGCTTTAATTTTAGATTCAGAGGTATGCAGTCCATCTTTTTCGATACTAAAACCAAGATACTCAATTTTGTCTACAAAGAACGTACATTTATCTTTCCTTTACGGTAAATCCTTTTTCACTCAGGCGTTTACAAACCTCTTGCAACCTACTTACATGAGTTTCGTTATTAGGTGCGGTGATAAGAATATCATCCATGAACACTGATATGCCTTCTAAATTATGCAAAGATTGTTCAATAACTCTTTGAAATATGCCTGGGGCTGATGAGATTCTATAAGGCATTCTACTATATGAGAAAAGACCCTTATGCGTGCTAATTGTACATAATTTTTGTGACTCACTATCTAACTTTAATTGCATATAGGCTTGACTAAGATCTATTTTAGAGAAACGTTCTCCATGCTGTAAATTTGCAAATAAATCTTCTATTCTAGGTATAGGGTACTTGTCTACTTCTAGATACTGATTTAGAGTAACTTTAAGGTCTCCACATAGCCTAATTTCACCGTTTCTTTTTTAATACTGGTACAATGGGCGTTCCCCATTCCGAGCTGCTTACTGGAATTAACACTTGTTCGTCAACTAAGCGTTGTAGTTCTTTTTCTACCTTACTTTTTCAATGAGAATGGTATCGGTCTTGGCTTAAAAATACCTAGGTCTAGCATTTTCTTTTAGATTTAGTTTTACTGGTTCGCCTGTATACTGACCTAGTTTCTCAGTGAACACTTCTGGAAATTGATTAGTTAGCTCGGGACGTCATTGTCTCGAAATTAGCCTTGTTATCTATAGGTCTGTTTATAACACACAAGTTATTTTTAAACGAAATGTCAACTCCCAGTACTTTAAGCCAATCACGACCCATTAAAGGATGTGAACCTCCTCTAATCACATACAAATCTAAGCATTTATGTATTTTCTCATAGCAAACATCAACATTAACTTTGCCCACAGGTATAATAGGTTCATTAGTGTACGAACTCAAAGTTAGGTCGTTTTCTAACAATTTACAAGAACTAAAATTATTTTCATAAAAATCATCACTACACACTGTGACACTAGCTCCAGTATCAACTTCAAATATGGTTTCTCGACCTTGCACTAGGACTTTAATCTTAATTGGGTCAACTCTAATTCTTTCACGGTGAGTTTCATTTACTTTAAATAAATTCTGTATGTCCTCGACATAACTCTCAAGATTTTCATCACTCTGAACATAATTCTTAGAATTATTTGAATCTGACAGTTCTGAACTATCATTTACAAAATTATGTTTCTTATAATCTTTGTTTTTCTTGTTTTGAAAATTAGACTGATAAGATATACCTTTCTTAACTTTCGAAAGCTGATTGTCTGGTAACTTACTAAATTTCAGTAGATCGACATACCTTAGATATGTGATTTCTTTTACCACATTTGTGACACACAACACCAAACAATTTTGCACTGCTTCCTATAGTGACCACACTGCCCACAGCACGTACACTGCACCTTGACTTCGTGCCTTGCGTTGTAGCTCGCGCTGCCACCGCTGCCGCCGACTCTCACATGTGGGTGGTGATGCGCTGCCATCCGCTGGACCCGGCTGCCGCCGTTCACTGTCAATGCCGCCGCATTCTTCTCCGCCGCTTCCACTGAGCAGACGATTTTCACAGCCTGGTCGAAGGTTAGGGTGGTCTCTCCTCCCAACAGCCTCTGCTTGGTCGACTCACGTCCTGATGCCGCTCACCAGTCTGTCTCTGAGATAGTCGTTGAGGGATGCGCCAAACTCGCAGTATGCAGACAACTTCTTGAGGCTGGCGATGTACTCTGCGACTGATTCTCCTTCCTGCTGATTCCTTTTGCTGAATTTGTACCTTTCAGCTATGAATGATGGCTTCGGGTACAAATGGTCCTGAATTAACTTCACTAATTCATCAAACTTTTTCACTGAAGGTTTTTCCGGCGTACATAAATCTCGTAACAAACTGTACGTTTTCACACCCACGACTGTTAGTAACGTACTAACCTTTTTGTCGTCACTAATACTGTTACAGTCAACGAATAATTCAAATCGTTCAACATACGAATTCCAAGTTTCTGCACTGTTGTCGAAGTCACCAATTCCGCCAATAATTCCCGCCATTTTTTACTGTTTCACTAAATAAAGACGAAATGTTCTAATTTACGACCTTGTCTTCCAACATCAAAATGTACCGATTTTGAGTCCACGTGACGCCAAACTACAGACACACTTCCTCCCACTATAATTTTCGGAGAAATTATTTACGCACAATCGAACAGGTTGCATTGCACTCGCGGGATCGCATTAATACCTCGTCGCCAATTGTTGTGTACGGGTTACGGGGAATCGGAATAAAAGACTGAATTAGTTTACATCATCGACTGTGCTCGGTTAAGGTTGGAGGGTAACAGAGAGAGAGACAAGGGCAGGACACTGGAAGTGGTAGGTGGTGTGATCTGGTGGCGTGATGAGAACAGCCAATGGCATTTATTCAAACTAATCACCCCATATGACGTCACAGCATCATATATCATACAGTTGGTCTTTGGCTGTGGCTTTAACTTGCCAGTAACAATTTATAATATGTATAATAATTATTATTATAATTATTATTGTAATTCAATACATTACACTTTCCAATTAAGATTGTTGTATTTATAAATAATGAATCGTGTCAAATATTATATCACGATAAGATATTGGACTGTACTTACTAGTAAATTATTTAGGTATGTTTATTTTAAATAAAGATTAATTTTTCGTAATTATACTATTAAGGTGAAGTTTGGCATTAAAGTGCCAAAATTAACGTGGTAACAAACTTTTTATTGATGTTTTGTTTAAGAATATATCTTATTTAATGTATTTATCATCATAGTTTTATAAAATGTAATACAAGTTTTAAAGAACAAAAGAAAGGCAAATAGCCTGCATAATTATATATCTCTGCCACTTGGCAATAAACTGTCTATGGTATTTTTTGTGTAGAGTTACTACCAGAATGTGTTTTATGAATTAATTTATAATTATTTCATTTTTTCATAAACATTCAACTTTTGGTTTTACCAATAGTCTTTTATTTTTACTTAAATTAAATAATACAATACAAAAATTCTTTTTTATTTTTAATGCACAATCTTTGTTTTATAGTATGGGGACCGATCTTCAATAGTGCTGTTTTATGGTTTTATGGAAAAAATTCTTTCTTATTCATCAAACTAATGAGTTTGTACAGTATTCTTTACTTAATACAGTTAGTATTATATAGTAGATTTATGTCACAGTTGGAGTAGCTGTTGTGTAAAAATTCAACATACATAACACATAGAACCAACGGGCTACGTTTGCTTAGTTTACCAAGGTAGACTCGGCAAAGATCTTATCTGTTATGTTAAATAACAAAGCGTAAGGGTAGGTTTACCACAACAAAGCCAGATCAGTTTAGGTTGCAAAATTTCAGGTTGGCAACAGTGGTGACTGAGCATACCAACACAGGACACAACATTAGTTTTCCACCTCAAACAGTTGTGTCCATCTTCGTTCGGAACTCTATAACCTATGTCTTATCACCACCCCTTCGCAGACGTGGACCTGTCATAAGCTATAGATTCCATATCTTTTCTGCGATAACAAGGATTAAACTCAATAAAATAATCTGAGGCTCTGCGATTATTTTTTTCAAAAAGCTTAGTTATTTAGAACATTTGATTTAGTTTTTTGTAATATGTAACATTTTGTTCATACAACATTTGAGCTTGAATAAATAAGAAAAGCATGCAACTTATGCTTTTTTAGAAGTTGAAATTTTTTTATGTGAGGATTTAATAGCAGGTTGAAAAGACTTACAAGGATCAAATTTAAACAAATATGTGAAGGAAACAGCGAAATACGAAATAATTGAATCGTAAAAACGATTACCTTCTAAATTTAATTGCATTAATTACACAAGAGATAACCCATCCAATACTACAAATTGAGGCATGTCAAAAGTGAGCGCTTGGACTGCCATCTGGTGATTGACAGACGGTAGTGTGGCGCACCCTGGCTGTCGTAAAGTGAACTTATTGTCTCTCTCACTCACTTTATTGATGGGTAGCAGTGATGAGGTTGATGTGTCTGTTCGCAACTATAGTTCGCTTTCCAGACGCAGCGCTGCTGTCGGTAAAAAGAGCAATGAAGACGGCGTTTGCGACGCTAGCGCTGCCATTTCGGGATGTCACTTCATTAACTTTTAAAACTGAGGTTGCATGTTTTCCTTGAAAGCTTGCGAATATCATGGAAGGAGAAGAAAACATTAGTACACGATGGTTGTAACCTCAGAACTAACTATAATAAACCTACGGGACTAATCACGCCTCGCCGTATGAATCATTTATTTTTTTATGAATGTGTATTTAATACAATCAAAGCTTCTACTTTTATATTTCCCGATTAGCGATTAAACATAATCTAAGGCTTATAATATTCCAGTGGTTTGCAAACATGTGATGACGTCATTAGTAAGTGGAAAGCTCGTTATACAGCACTCACGACTTGGTGTGAAAATTTAACTGCGTTTCTCATCTCATTAACTCGAGGCTTGTCGAAACCAAATTTGAAGGTAACAGAGAGGGTGTGGATTGTTCACCAGCAAGTTACAATCTCCAATGAATCTCAATACAATAACTAACGATACTTTAATAAACATGAGCTTTTAAGTGCTGAAATGGATACCAATACCAACAAGTACCAATTGATGATATGTACGCCAGACTTGAACTGGAGCATCTTGATACTCGCAGGACTGTAGCCGACTTAGTGGTTCTCCATAAGTTGGTGAACGGTGAGATGGTTTTGCCCGGACGTCCTTCAACTTCTCAATTTCAAGACCACCATCCAGCACTCGCTCCAATGACCTCTTCATCAGGCAACACTATGGCACAAACTATGCAGCAAACAGCACGGTGGCACGCCTGCAGAGGGCCAGCAACAACCTGCCTATAACTGTCGACCTGTTCCATGATGGCGTGAGAACATTGAAGTGGAAAGTGAAAGGTGCAGTGCTGCCAACGTAAATGCCTCCACTTAATGTCTATGTTTGTTCATTTTCTCTGTTAATTGTATGTCGTAGTTTGTCTATTTACTATTGTTATTTTTACTGTTTGCTGTTTTGAAAACACTGTTATGAATATCCCTGTTATATTATTTATAGTTTATTATGTTTTTTCTGTTATTACTGTTATTATGTTATTTATGTTATTATGTTATTTCTATTGTTTATAGTTTATTTATTGTTGCGTTCTTTCATTATGGTATTGTTATAGTTTTAAAACATTTATATACGTATTTATTCTAGCATATGTCATGCCTTGCAATAGAGTATTTTGTAATATTTCCTTTCAGTCTTTCACATGTTTTTGTTGTGGAAATTTTTTTGTTTAGGTTAAGTTGTAATTATTGTAATTATTGATCTTGAATGTAAAAATGGAGTGTGTCCGTTGGAAATAAATAAATAAATAAATATGGTTGCTAGCATGAAATAGCATTGACATTTAAGAATTCGTAAAAGCATAATATTTACATACTAATACACCTGCAATATAAAACTTATAAAGACTTAAACTTTAAATAATCAAATAATAAGGATGATTTATGTATATTGAAAGCGCGAATAACTTCATAGCATTTTTATTAAGTTTCATATAGTTAAAAGCATTTATATACATTTACACTGTATGTTGTATCAAAGAAATTTTATTTTATATCCCATTGACATTGGATGAAAATATTTATTAATATTCACCCTTTTCATTGTATTTATATTAAAATTAAAATAGCAATTGACACAGAATTGTGGCTTAAACATTTAGGCTATTGCAGATACAACTTGGCACTACCCCCAGTCTATAAGGCGCCGCACAATTTCCTACTATTGAACTTTAACCCTCTTATTATATATATGTACAAAGATTACACACATATAAATATATTGTGTACACAATGTAACTATAGATAGTTATGAATAAATAGTACATTGTTCTGCACTAGTACTCCTCATTGGCCAGCCAAAAATCCAAATCGTTACATTTTTACGAGTATCCCTTATAAAGACCTTATAATATATTATACACCAGCTTGCATTTAGCTGTGTATAACACAATTATATATTTATGTGTTTAGAGTACCAAAATAATTAACATCGATCGGCCAGATAAATAAACCAAGTATCTATAAATAGAGAACTTAAGTATTGGCTCTTTATTAAGCTATTAAACAAATAGTAAGAAACCCTCACGTGCTATGTTTGAGTATTGATATAGTTAGTAATGTTTAATTCTGAATAGCTATTGAAACCTGAGTGTAATAATCAGAACAGTTGATTCATATAAGAATAACCTACCAATCGTGCTTCGCTATGGGTATACTTTCTGTGATAAAACTACACTATATACTTATCTTGGTATTTTAATTAAAGCCTACCTTTATGTCACTATTTGTCTTTATAAAATAATTATATAATCAAAGTTAACAGTGGTACAAAGCAAGTAAGTAATATATATCAGTTTATGGACCTTTTATTTATATTAATTCCCATTTTCAGCCGATTGTAGCAGATTATTAAAAATTTTAATGTTTTAATTTGTTGTAAAATTAAATACCCTTGCTATTTTTAATTCATATAAAATTATTGCATCCTTTACTATATAGTTATAAATTCTATTAATAATTTGTATTTATAATTATTAAAAAAAAACTATAGGGAATTCTTGTTTTATTCTAAGATAACACTATTATGTTAGCAATCATTTTAAAACTACATTTATAGCTATTCCTGTTACTCTTAAGATGGCCTTGTCCCGTTGTATTAGTATTCTTAGTTTTGTTTTTTAGGTGTGGTACATATACTTTTATGGAAATTTAAAAATGTTTTAATAAATGTCACGTTACATTTAATTTAGTTTTAAAACTCCAAATATTGGTTAAAATTTGCACTATTTATGTATTTTTTAAAAATTTACTAACTATTTTTATATAAAAGGATAGTAATTAATAAAATTGAAATTTTATAATGAAAATAAGTTACATATAAAAAGAAACTGTAAAATCGCAAATGATGACTGCTCCTATTAAACAGCTTATATTTGCTGAATAAGAGGTTTACTTAATTACTGTTGTGATGTGTCTGAAGAAGATAGCCTTCCTATCGAAAGGCCTCACAAAAAAGTATTAAATATTGGTTTTTATTTTTTAAAGTAATCAAGTCAACAGTATCAAATATAAGCTCTATCCACAACAAGAAACGAGGTAACAGGATTAGCTTTTGGTGGGTATGTAACTAGCATCCTTAGCCGAAGAAGAGGATAAGGATCGTGGCTCGTCCACCAAATATGAAATAAGCGGCTCTGGTCTCACCAATCAATCCACCGAATAATCATGAAATAAATTACCGTACGATAATAATTTTTCTTCAATCATATTCTTATTTTAAAAGACTTAAAATTAACCGCCAGACTTATAAATCTAAGTACAATTTGTTTCGGAGAACTTATGAAAACTCCAAGACTTCAAAAACGTTGTGACTTTCAACGTTTTTATTTCACTGGCTGATGGTCACAGACCTATAACTAAGGCAACTGCCAGTTTGTTTTAAGCATTAAAAACCTATTGTTTGATATTTAAAACTTTTCACTGCCCTTTCTTGCAACCTTTACTAAGACTATAGTGGCTTACTCTAATTTCATAGGGGAGTATTTCCCTATTTGACATCACCAAAAATTAGTGATACTACAATTTAGATGTCAACTAGAAAATTATATATTGAATATTTATTTCGGAAAATATTTTTAACCAATATCTAAAAATTTAAATATTGACACATTAATGAAATCTGTCATACTGAACCCATTTAGCAAGTAAATGCCGTCGATAAGTATATCGTTTTAACTGGGGATTACGTAAGACCAATATAAACTGTTTAACCCACAATTTCGTTTATAAAAAACTGGGACATTACCTTTTATTTTGTCTTTCCTACACAGAATATTCACTCAAGTGGAAGAATTAAGTTAGGAAAAAGAAGTCTGCTTCTTACTCCGATTAAGATTTTTGTAATGTAAATAATGAATATTGAGTCAGACACTATATCACATTAAGTTATTCGAAAATTCTTACTAGTAAATGATTTTTGTATATCTATTTTTAATACAGATTAATTTGTCGAATTTAACTTGGTAGTAACCAAATGTTATGAATTTTTAGTGGAAATATACATCTTAAATAACATACTTCCTATCATAGCTATGTATAAATTTAGTTAAATTCAAAAACAAATGTTTATATTAAATTTTATATTGCAGTTGACAAGTAATAAAAATTGCACAGCAATAATTTCACCTTGGCACTAATATCCATAAAAATGTCTTTTTATTTCACAATTTACAGAAAAACTAAATTAATATATTAATAGATTTCATGCAAATATGTTTACATTTATGTTTTTATATCTGTATCATACTAATGTACGATTTTTAGTTGTAGTAAAGTGATAATAGTATATGAAGTTTATATTGCAGTAAAAGTTTTTCTTAATAACTTGACTTTGATAATCTTAAGTTACAGAACCATCATCAAAGGACATTATTCTTATTTCCATCGAGCAAACAACACACACAGAACAAAAATATTAGTTTTAAGGGCCCAGGTTCTACAATTTATGTTTTAGTGTTCATAACACATTGACACTTCAATATATATGTCTTTCATTGCTACGTAAGACTATTTAAGTACTGATTATATATGGTACTTATGTTTATTAAGAAAAAAGTACACTTTCAAAAGATTACAGGTCTTTAAAAATGTTTGTTACATCATTATTTGTTACAAAAATAAAAAACTACGTTTCGAGACTAAATCTATCTTCTTCTTCAGGTGTCAAAAAATATAAATAGGCACATTTGAGTATACAGCGGTTTTTCTAAGGTCAGATGGGACAAAAAACAAATTATACATCGGAAGAGGAGTCCCTAAGATTTGTTCAACTGATAAAGAGGATACTGTCTCGTTCACAAAGTCTAAAGTTCTACTTATGTAACATAATACTATTACAAAATAGCCACTGAATCACTTTGCTTGTCAATAAGTAGATGGCGTTTTTGAATTGTGCGATATGTATGTAACCAAACGCCTTTATTTAAAACGTGAACATAGTTTACTAAGTATGCTTATGCAACGATAAATGGAAAGAACGTAAATACATACTATTTTAGTTATACAATTTAATAGTAAGATACTGTAGGTATTCTTAACTAAGAGGCAGTATTTAGTAACCTCTGTAGGTAATTAATAGACTCTCAATCTTTCATCTCACTGGATGATGGTTATATAACTATTATTATGGCAACTGCCAGTTTATTTTAAGCATGGAAAACCTATCGTTTAATATTTTAACCCTTTCGATGCTTTCTCCTTTCAACCCTGACTAAAACTCTCGTGGCTTTCTACAATTTGATAGGGGAGTATTTTGTTATTTGCTATCACTGAAAACTAGGATGTGCATATATACTACAATTTGGATTTCAGCTACTAAATTAAGCATTAAATATCTGTATCGGAAAATATTTTAAATCTATATTTAAGCATTAAGATATTGATATAATAGGGAAAACTATCATACAAAAACCATTGAGCAAGTAAATGCCGTCGATAATTATCTGGTTTTGTTTGGGGATTATGTATTACCAATATAAATTGTTTAACACACACAATGTTGTTTATCGACGACTAGGATATATATATATATATATATATATATATATATATATATATATATATATATATATATATATAAATGTCCATCCTTAAAAGTAAATAAAAATACTTATACATATTAATATTTGTGATTTGAATCAGATTCATTGCACCTTCCATCGAACTTTTATTATAAATGTGTGAAACACTAAGACGTGTTACCCGCACTTTGCCGAAGCAGTTGCTGAACCTTTTTCACGCACAATTTAATCTTCTCACAGTTTTCGACACAGTGCGGCGTGGCCGGCGGCGATCCATTTACCCTCCCTTTAAACTTCCTGTTTTTACTTTTGTGTTTCCGCTCAGAAATTTCACTCAAGTGGAAGAATTAAGGAAGGAAAAAAAGTCTGCTTCTTTCTGTTGTGTACGGGTTACGGGGAATCGGAATAAAAGACTGAATTAGTTTACATCATCGACTGTGCTCGGTTAAGGTTGGAGGGTAACAGAGAGAGAGACAAGGGCAGGACACTGGAAGTGGTAGGTGGTGTGATCTGGTGGCGTGATGAGAACAGCCAATGGCATTTATTCAAACTAATCACCCCATATGACGTCACAGCATCATAGATCATACAGTTGGTCTTTGGCTGTGGCTTTAACTTGCCAGTAACAATTTATAATATGTATAATAATTATTATTATAATTATTATTGTAATTCAATACATTACATTTCCTCCCTTCCAAATTTCAAAATAAATTGAATTCACACAAGTCATAGATAAATTAAACAATACAAGTGTAATAATAAATATATAATAAACACATATAAATATAAATAACACATATCATTATTAAATGTCATCCTTAAGTACTGTAAGTTATTTACAAGTTTAATTTCTCTACAGGTTTCCTAATACGAGTTGGGTATCTGTTTGTATGATCAGCTGTTCTAGTGACAGGAGAAGGAACAGCTGAGGGTAGAGAAAGACGTGGTCTAGAATGAGGGGTAGTGATGTGACATGGAGAGGTATGATGCGGTGAGGAGGGGGAGAGACCAGCTGATCTAGTGAGGTCAGTGTTACTAAATTCTGACTGGGCTTGGAGTTGGCGGACACTGAGCGCCTGTCTCACGCTCCGCAACTGTACGGTCCTGAGATGGTGGAATTTGACTGTCACTGTCAACAATACTACTGTGTAGTCCTATCAGCTGATCAATATGTCTACTCCAAATTAGACCAGTTTTTGTCATAACAGAATACATTACATTATTTAACTGTTTTATTACAATGCCCTCTATCCATTTGTCTTTAGAGCGATAATCTCTCACTAATACAGATTGATTAGGAAATAGAATTCTCGTTTTTTTCCTACCGCCAAAATATTCTTTTTGTTTGTCCTGTTTTAATTGCACAGTTCTGGCTATATTAGGTCTGAGTAAATCTAGCCTGCATCTTAGTGGTCTATTAAACATTAATTTGGCAGGTGTCTCGTTAGTAGTGCTATGAACGGAGTTTCTGTAATCAAATAACATCCTATTCAAGGCTACTTTAGTATCAATATTTTCTTGAAAAGCCAATCTTATTTTACGTTTAGCATACTTAACTGAGTTTCTCAGCCTGACCATTAGACTGAGGATGATAAGCTGGTGAAAATGTATGTCTTATACCATTAAGTTGCATGAAATTTTTTAAAATTCAAACTGAGGTAAATGGTGGTCCATTATCACTATGGATAGTGACAGGTAATCCAAATCTAGAAAATAGTTCTCTTAACTTTTCTATAGCTAGCTTAGCTGAAGTAGAGCCTACTTCAAATACTTCCAACCACTTAGTGTAAGCATCAATTACTACCAAGTAGGTCTTATCTTTGAAAGGACCCAAGTAATCAATATGCAATCTTTCCCATGGCATAGATGGATAGTGCCAAACATGTAGATTACTCTTACTAGGACTAGAACGTTCCATAAGACAGGAAGAGCAATTGTTCGCTAGGCTTTCAATGTTTTCATCTATATTTGGCCACCAAATATAGGATCTTGCTACTGACTTCATTTTTACAATTCCCAAGTGACTCGCGTGTAACTCATTTAATATGTAGCTACGCAACTTGTTAGGAACAACAATTCTATATCCCCACATAACAATGCCATGCTCAACTGTTAGCTCGTCCTTCCTTTGGAAATAAGGTAACAATTCCCTATTCTCTCCTGACAAAAAATTTGGCCATCCGTACATCACATAGTTATGTATTTGTTTTATAATAGGATCATTTTGGGTTTCAGCTTTTACATCTTCAAAAGTTAAAGGTACTGAACTTTCAGCGATACAGTGTAAATAGGTACCTTTCCACCTTGGTTCATTGTTATTATTTACAACGTGTTTAGTGCTTAATGGTAAGCGTGATAATGCGTCTGCGTTACCATGCTTTTCTGACCTTACATACTGTACATCAAAATTTTATCCACTTAAAAATAATGCGTATCTTTGTAATCGGCTTGCTGCGAAAACAGGTAAACCCTTTTTCGGTCCAAATATGCTAATTAAAGGTTTGTGATCAGTACACAATGTGAATTTTCGGCCATACAAATATTGATGAAATTTCCTTACTCCATATACTACTGCTAAAGCTTCCTTATCTATTTGTGAATATTGACATTCTGCTGGTGATAAAGTACGAGAGTGGTATGCAATAGGTTTCTCAACGCCTTCAGGGGTTATGATACTAAGTACGCAGCCCAGCCCTGTCGAGCTTGCGTCTACTGCTAGTTTTTACAGGCAACTTTGAATCATAATGCGCCAAAACTGGTGCTTTAGTCAAAACATCCTTGACATGGCTAAATGATTTGAGACATTTTTCATCAAAATCAAATGGCACGTCCTTTTTTAACAAGTTGTACAGCGGACTCAAGATTGTTGACAAATTTTTGATAAACTTTCCATAATAATTTACCAAGCCAATAAAAGCTTAGACTTGAGTGACAGATTTAGGTACAGGTGCTTGATTTATAGCTTTAATTTTAGATTCAGAGGTATGCAGTCCATCTTTTTCGATACTAAAACCAAGATACTCAATTTTGTCTACAAAGAACGTACATTTATCTTTCTTTACGGTAAATCCTTTTTCACTCAGGCGTTTACAAACCTCTTGCAACCTACTTACATGAGTTTCGTTATTAGGTGCGGTGATAAGAATATCATCCATGAACACTGATATGCCTTCTAAATTATGCAAAGATTGTTCAATAACTCTTTGAAATATGCCTGGGGCTGATGAGATTCTATAAGGCATTCTACTATATGAGAAAAGACCCTTATGCGTGCTAATTGTACATAATTTTTGTGACTCACTATCTAACTTTAATTGCATATAGGCTTGACTAAGATCTATTTTAGAGAAACGTTCTCCATGCTGTAAATTTGCAAATAAATCTTCTATTCTAGGTATAGGGTACTTGTCTACTTCTAGATACTGATTTAGAGTAACTTTAAGGTCTCCACATAGCCTAATTTCACCGTTCTTTTTTAATACTGGTACAATGGGCGTTCCCCATTCCGAGCTGCTTACTGGAATTAACACTTGTTCGTCAACTAAGCGTTGTAGTTCTTTTTCTACCTTACTTTTCAATGAGAATGGTATCGGTCTTGGCTTAAAATACCTAGGTCTAGCATTTTCTTTTAGATTTAGTTTTACTGGTTCGCCTGTATACTGACCTAGTTTCTCAGTGAACACTTCTGGAAATTGATTAGTTAGCTCGGACGTCATTGTCTCGAAATTAGCCTTGTTATCTATAGGTCTGTTTATAAACACACAAGTTATTTTTAAACGAAATGTCAACTCCCAGTACTTTAAGCCAATCACGACCCATTAGAGGATGTGAACCTCCTCTAATCACATACAAATCTAAGCATTTATGTATTTTCTCATAGCAAACATCAACATTAACTTTGCCCACAGGTATAATAGGTTCATTAGTGTACGAACTCAAAGTTAGGTCGTTTTCTAACAATTTACAAGAACTAAAATTATTTTCATAAAAATCATCACTACACACTGTGACACTAGCTCCAGTATCAACTTCAAATATGGTTTCTCGACCTTGCACTAGGACTTTAATCTTAATTGGGTCAACTCTAATTCTTTCACGGTGAGTTTCATTTACTTTAAATAAATTCTGTATGTCCTCGACATAACTCTCAAGATTTTCATCACTCTGAACATAATTCTTAGAATTATTTGAATCTGACAGTTCTGAACTATCATTTACAAAATTATGTTTCTTATAATCTTTGTTTTTCTTGTTTTGAAAATTAGACTGATAAGATATACCTTTCTTAACTTTCGAAAGCTGATTGTCTGGTAACTTACTAATTTCAGTAGATCGACATACCTTAGATATGTGATTTCTTTTACCACATTTGTGACACACAACACCAAACAATTTGCACTGCTTCCTATAGTGACCAACACTGCCCACAGCACGTACACTGCACCTTGACTTCGTGCCTTGCGTTGTAGCTCGCGCTGCCACCGCTGCCGCCGACTCTCACATGTGGGTGGTGATGCGCTGCCATCCGCTGGACCCGGCTGCCGCCGTTCACTGTCAATGCCGCCGCATTCTTCTCCGCCGCTTCCACTGAGCAGACGATTTTCACAGCCTGGTCGAAGGTTAGGGTGGTCTCTCCCAACAGCCTCTGCTTGGTCGACTCACTCCTGATGCCGCTCACCAGTCTGTCTCTGAGATAGTCGTTGAGGGATGCGCCAAACTCGCAGTATGCAGACAACTTCTTGAGGCTGGCGATGTACTCTGCGACTGATTCTCCTTCCTGCTGATTCCTTTTGCTGAATTTGTACCTTTCAGCTATGAATGATGGCTTCGGGTACAAATGGTCCTGAATTAACTTCACTAATTCATCAAACTTTTTCACTGAAGGTTTTTCCGGCGTACATAAATCTCGTAACAAACTGTACGTTTTCACACCCACGACTGTTAGTAACGTACTAACCTTTTTGTCGTCACTAATACTGTTACAGTCAACGAATAATTCAAATCGTTCAACATATACGAATTCCAAGTTTCTGCACTGTTGTCGAAGTCACCAATTCCGCCAATAATTCCCGCCATTTTTACTGTTTCACTAAATAAAGACGAAATGTTCTAATTTACGACCTTGTCTTCCAACATCAAAATGTACCGATTTTGAGTCCACGTGACGCCAAACTACAGACACACTTCCTCCCACTATAATTTTCGGAGAAATTATTTACGCACAATCGAACAGGTTGCATTGCACTCGCGGGATCGCATTGATACCTCGTCGCCAATTGTTGTGTACGGGTTACGGGGAATCGGAATAAAAGACTGAATTAGTTTACATCATCGACTGTGCTCGGTTAAGGTTGGAGGGTAACAGAGAGAGAGACAAGGGCAGGACACTGGAAGTGGTAGGTGGTGTGATCTGGTGGCGTGATGAGAACAGCCAATGGCATTTATTCAAACTAATCACCCCATATGACGTCACAGCATCATATATCATACAGTTGGTCTTTGGCTGTGGCTTTAACTTGCCAGTAACAATTTATAATATGTATAATAATTATTATTATAATTATTATTGTAATTCAATACATTACACTTTCCAATTAAGATTGTTGTATTTATAAATAATGAATCGTGTCAAATATTATATCACGATAAGATATTGGACTGTACTTACTAGTAAATTATTTAGGTATGTTTATTTTAAATAAAGATTAATTTTTCGTAATTATACTATTAAGGTGAAGTTTGGCATTAAAGTGCCAAAATTAACGTGGTAACAAACTTTTTATTGATGTTTTGTTTAAGAATATATCTTATTTAATGTATTTATCATCATAGTTTTATAAAATGTAATACAAGTTTAAAGAACAAAAGAAAGGCAAATAGCCTGCATAATTATATATCTCTGCCACTTGGCAATAAACTGTCTATGGTATTTTTTGTGTAGAGTTACTACCAGAATGTGTTTTATGAATTAATTTATAATTATTTCATTTTTTCATAAACATTCAACTTTTGGTTTTACCAATAGTCTTTTTATTTTTACTTAAATTAAATAATACAATACAAAAATTCTTTTTTTATTTTTAATGCACAATCTTTGTTTTATAGTATGGGACCGATCTTCAATAGTGCTGTTTTATGGTTTTATGGAAAAAATTCTTTCTTATTCATCAAACTAATGAGTTTGTACAGTATTCTTTACTTAATACAGTTAGTATTATATAGTAGATTTATGTCACAGTTGGAGTAGCTGTTGTGTAAAAATTCAACATACATAACACATAGAACCAACGGGCTACGTTTGCTTAGTTTACCAAGGTAGACTCGGCAAAGATCTTATCTGTTATGTTAAATAACAAAGCGTAAGGGTAGGTTTACCACAACAAAGCCAGATCAGTTTAGGTTGCAAATTTCAGGTTGGCAACAGTGGTGACTGAGCATACCAACACAGGACACAACATTAGTTTTCCACCTCAAACAGTTGTGTCCATCTTCGTTCGGAACTCTATAACCTATGTCTTATCACCACCCCTTCGCAGACGTGGACCTGTCATAAGCTATAGATTCCATATCTTTTCTGCGATAACAAGGATTAAACTCAATAAAATAATCTGAGGCTCTGCGATTATTTTTTTCAAAAAGCTTAGTTATTTAGAACATTTGATTTAGTTTTTTTGTAATATGTAACATTTTGTTCATACAACATTTGAGCTTGAATAAATAAGAAAAGCATGCAACTTATGCTTTTTTAGAAGTTGAAATTTTTTTATGTGAGGATTTAATAGCAGGTTGAAAAGACTTACAAGGATCAAATTTAAACAAATATGTGAAGGAAACAGCGAAATACGAAATAATTGAATCGTATAAAAACGATTACCTTCTAAATTTAATTGCATTAATTACACAAGAGATAACCCATCCAATACTACAAATTGAGGCATGTCAAAAGTGAGCGCTTGGACTGCCATCTGGTGATTGACAGACGGTAGTGTGGCGCACCCTGGCTGTCGTAAAGTGAACTTATTGTCTCTCTCACTCACTTTATTGATGGGTAGCAGTGATGAGGTTGATGTGTCTGTTCGCAACTATAGTTCGCTTTCCAGACGCAGCGCTGCTGTCGGTAAAAGAGCAATGAAGACGGCGTTTGCGACGCTAGCGCTGCCATTCGGGATGTCACTTCATTAACTTTTAAAACTGAGGTTGCATGTTTTCCTTGAAAGCTTGCGAATATCATGGAAGGAGAAGAAAACATTAGTACACGATGGTTGTAACCTCAGAACTAACTATAATAAACCTACGGGACTAATCACGCCTCGGCCGTATGAATCATTTATTTTTTTATGAATGTGTATTTAATACAATCAAAGCTTCTACTTTTATATTTCCCGATTAGCGATTAAACATAATCTAAGGCTTATAATATTCCAGTGGTTTGCAAACATGTGATGACGTCATTAGTAAGTGGAAAGCTCGTTATACAGCACTCACGACTTGGTGTGAAAATTTAACTGCGTTTCTCATCTCATTAACTCGAGGCTTGTCGAACCAAATTTGAAGGTAACAGAGAGGGTGTGGATTGTTCACCAGCAAGTTACAATCTCCAATGAATCTCAATACAATAACTAACGATACTTTAATAAACATGAGCTTTTAATTGCTGTTCAAAATAAACCTCTTATTTAATTATTATTAAAGTTTTATTGTCAATGGTTCTTTTTGTTTTATGTGATAGGTCTACAAATTAAAAAAAGTCAATAATAAACTTACGTTATGAAAGATCAACGTGTAATCAAAAAGTAAAAATGAAGGAGTAATAGAATTGAAAACGTGAATGATGTGGGTTTTAAACAATACTTATGGAGTAGAGTCCACACATTATTAAAATTAATTGAGATAAATAACCAGGCGTTGAATAAAGTACGGGGTTTGTTCGGAAAATAAGTAGTTAACTTAAATAAAATGTTATAATTTACTTTTTCAGTTTTTTTATATACATTTGTAAGAACAACTCTTAAACTATTTTTCAACATAGTTGACATTATAATTTAACATTTATCGTGACTAAGTAGATGTTTCTAAATACATATTGAATAAAATTCTGACGTCTATGCACATAATCAACGTTTTTGCGGTGACAAAGGGTGACCTTCAGCAGATAATTCAAAATTTTTCATTCACAATTTAGTACACTTTAGTATATGTGAAAAATGCTTTAAAATATATATGATTGTGATTTGTGAACTTTCGATTTTCCCAAGCCTTATTAATAGGTTCAATGAGGGCATCGTCACTTTCTGTCCTGAACATTAGGTGTTCCCTTGATAAAATTTGTACCATTTTTTACTGCCTAATGTCATACTCATTAAGTCTTCCACTTACGCTGAACATTGTTTCACTACTTTTCCCCAGTTGCATTTTCTTTAAAAAATATCTAAAGACACTATATACTTAACAATAGGTCGGGAGGTTCTATTGCGGTGACTATGGAGGTCTTAGAATGATATAGCGACATTCACTAAGACTCAGTCTGATGCGCCGTATACGTTACTATACGGCGCAACTCAGAAGTCATCGCTACCACTAAACGTTCGATGATTGTATGCCTCAAGCCTACACATATAGTTTCATATCGTTGCAAAATTAGTGTTTCAAATGTAACCCTAGATGGAGTCCATTGTGTGAATGGTGGGAGAAGAGAACACCGCGGTCCCCTAATGGATGACTTAATTGGCACAAGAGGAGTTAGGACAAAAATTGAATTGGATTACGAAAGACTTAAAGGCAGGTTTATAAATTTACTGTCTTTCAAAAGACGTTTTTTATTTGTTAGAGAAGGAGGGAATAAGATGATGTTGCTATATTAATACGCAGGTAAGTTTGATATGATTTTAGTTTTACAATTAACTGAGTGTTCAATAACTAGGACCATAACTGAAGAGAAAAATGGTTCAAATATTACAAGGTACTTTAGCTAAAATTGTGCTAATAGTGTTATGTGGTATTTATAAATATACATATGCGTGTTTTTATATGTGCAACTGTAAGAAGAGAATAGAGTACTGCAGAATATATATATTCTAATAGTTAATTACGTTTCATGTTTTATATATCTATTTTTTATGTACTAATACCTCCCCCACCTAATGAAAGAGAATAAATTCCTATCCTCGAAACGTTGTGTTGTACATTTGTAACCATAACGATGACAAATATCCAAAATCCTGCTATACTATTACATAAATTTGATATTATAACTGTCCCCAGTGTATCTACTAATGATAATTATTCCAGAACTTTGGTAAATTTTCAGTATAGAAATATATATGTAATATGCATCGTCGAGTATATGAATCATCACGATTATGGTGAAAATTCGTAGCGGCTCATTATGAAAAGTGGTATGAACATTCCGCAGGTAATTGTAGAGGGAAACTTCATTACTGCAGCCTATTATACCGACGTTGATTGGCAATACAATACTCTACTGAAATACTCATTTTGTGTTTGAATGAATTTTACCGAAATTGTAACATTCTTTAGCATGAATGTTTACCGAGGACTATTTGTGGACTACATTGGGGGTTAAGAAAATGTAGTAGTCAATCAAGCGCATGTTACAACATTCTGGGTCGCAAAGTGATCTATGAATTTTTCTTAGTAATTATTTTGAATAAATATATATAAAGGTCATCGTTACTCAGTAATATATAGCCCAATGGGACGAAGTTCATGAGCCCGATAGATAGACAAAATTTATAGAATAGAGTTTTCAATGCTTAAATTATTTTATAGTCGACGTAACTCTGCTAAATAGGCAAAACTTTTTTCCACTCAGTAATATATACGTTTCTATATATCAAAGGAATTTGACATAAATCACGTCATCCGAGAGGTTCTAACGGCTGAAATATCTGACGCTTTAAGATGTCAAAAATTCTATTTGGTTTTGAACCCTCAGAGGCCAAAATTTCTTGAAGTAAGAATTTCGTTTCCAGAGACGGAATCTCTTAGATTCAGTAACCAATAGCCTATAATATGAGGATGTTCTACACGTAACGCGATTTCTGAGGCTGGAAGCGCCCAAATTCTTGAGTAGAAACCGGCCGATAAATAATGTTCTCAAAAACATAGGTTTTTCTTGACTCCAGGAACAATTTCTTCTCATAACGTAGCTATAGTATGAAGGGTTGATTCAATTGAATTTTTAGTTTAGCCCTTGTTCACCTTCCTTTTATTGCAGTATCTGGTATCTGACGCTGTCACAGACTTAAGTCCTGGAATTTGGAGTCATGTTCGTCTGAATTGATCCAAAGAAAGTCGACAACGAAGAAGCTCTTGAAATTTTGTCTTTCAGTGATCTTTTGGATCACAAAATGATTGAAATATTCCTGTTTTCTTCAAAATAATTCCATTTTCAAAAACATCCTTAAAATTGAAACTTCTTACCGCAATTCTAAATATTTACCTTCTCTTATATTTATTTACAATGTAGGGATATTTAAGATTTCTCCAATACTACTAGTATAAGGTACAAGGATGTGTAAACTATCTTAAATGAATTAATTGTCACATCAGTTTTATAGTTAATTTTCGCCACCACCATTTTAACTCCAATACATATATTTTTATAGTTTATAATTTATAGATACAAATTTCTTCTAGCCGTAAAACACTAAACAGTTATGTATTAATTCCCAACAATGACTGATATTTTTCTTGCAAAACTTCGCAGTCTCAAAGCTTATTGGAGGGAGGAGGTGGCAAGAGCTGCTGAAATATTCAATGTAAGACAGACGATAACTTTTTAGGGTTGAATGTGATACTCTGCAATCTGCTCCCGAAAGATTTCTTCTTAAGCCAAGAAAATTTACCTACAAGACTTCACCCTTAACAGTTAAAAATGTATTGCAAGAAAATGTTTTTACCAATAGGATGCTACACTCATATCAAAATTGGTAACAAAAATCAAACCATTTCAATTAAAAATCCACATTTATATACAAGTACGAATAATAAAATCCCCTTTGCATTACACAATGTCACTAACAAACAGTAAAACATGTTAAAAAAACGGGTGTTATTTTGTTAAATAATGTGTTTCCTCTATTTAAAATGCATATAAATTACGCACAAATTTGGAAAAAGATAGGAAATTCTAGTTATTCTTAAGCGTGTCTCAGTAAAAACGGTTTTACGTAATAATTTCGTTTCAGGCTTCACAAGAACCTGATCGCGCCACACTACAGTCTGTCAAACCAGAGATGTCAGAATGCTCACTTTTGCCGTTCCTCAATTTGTAGTATTGGATGGGTTACCTCTTGTGTAACTAATGCTGTCAAAGTAATAAGAAGGTAATTGGAGGAATTATTTTTCTGTTACTTATATGACGTTCTATTTTTTTTGTTTCAAAATACATCGGTTAGGCTCTACCTTTTTAATTATTCTTCCAGTTTAGCCATAAGACTGATTATTATTCTGTCGTCTACATTATTATAATAATATCTTTGATTTCTTCATATCATTTAAATAACGAGCTCTTCCCTAGGCCAATAAAATTTTCAATCTTTTTGGGATTTGTTTATAGTTTTAAAAAAGGGTTGCAATGTTATTATAGCTTCAAAAACTATTGATAGGGCAACAACTCAGTTCTGCGCTCACGAGGGATACGACCTTGATTAATCATTAAATTTTTTTCTAATTTTAGGGATGAATATCGAAGTCGAATAGAATCAATATTCTAAAAATGTTAAAATATATTGTATGTTCCCAAAAATTGGTTACTTAATACGTATCTAATTTGTAATTCTTTATACATCAATATAAATATAGGGATAATTCATCATTCACAATGCATCTTACTTAAATATGCTATTACTGTTAAATCGATCTTGACTACAGATTTTCACATGTTTTTATCTTCAAATCATATAACAAATTATATTTATATATCGTATGAGGTAAGGCTAGAACATGTGTTATTGTTTGTAGCATTAATATCTTTACTAAAATTTCAAAAACAAAGTATGTGCTGGAGATGGTTAATTTCGCAGTTTTCATATTAATTCGTATATCTTTTATTGGTTTCTTGAGAGCTAGTTTTGATGAGCTTTCTTGAACAAGAATACATTTAACAATAGACTGAAGTCATTTTCGAATTTTCTATTGTTCTACTGTGAAAGCGAGACCTTGGGGACGAAATTTAAAGTACTAGGTAAACTTTAAGTAATATATTTCATGTTCCATATAATTTATTAGACATTTATTGCTTACAAAAAAATGGTAGAAGCTCAATATTCGATTGATTAAAACTCTATGGCCTCCTATGTTCCTAATTATTTAGTTCTATCTCGCCATAACTATCAGAAATCTACGCAATTTCAACAATGCGTTCATTCAATTATTTTCTACTTACTTTCCGTAGAAAACCATTAATGAACTAAAATTAAATCGAAATTGAGTGGATCTGGCAACTGTATCAAGTTAATCCCTATAAAGAAAGGTTGTAACAAAATAATATTTAAAAGCATAAAATAGTAAAGGTAAACTTTGATTGTTATATATTGACGGATTACCTAATATCACCTTGAGTTAACATTCTTTAAATTTGGTTAAATGATAATAGTTTTTGGTAATTAAAATAAACATTTAATCTATAAAATATGGTCCGCCCGGAACTCGGACTCGGGTAAGTGCGTTACCACTACAACACAGAGCCGTTACTAAGTTAAAAGTCTTTTAACAACTCAATTATTTCGTATTGTGCCGCTTCTTGCACATACAGGGTGTGCAATAAAACACAATAAATACCGATGTTTTTTTATTTTATTTATTTGTGTTATAAATTTATGACATAATTTGCTAATTAAAAAAAGTCAGTGAAAACGCATTGGTTAGTAGAGTGAAACGCCACCAACCGCATCAGAATACGGACGATCCAGTCAGAAATGGCAGCGCATAATGTACTTCACAATGTGTACCTAAAACAACCCGCCATTTCTGATTGGATAAACCTTTTGAGATTGGATAAACCCTTTGAATTCAACTCTACTAAGTGAGCTCTTTCAAATGAGGTATCACTCGACCCATGCTTAAATTTAAGATTTCCATGTTTTCCTCTGTGGGCCGTCCCCCCATGGTTGGCATGTCATGGTATAAGGAAGGGAAAATAGTTTACATAGCCATACGACACTGTGCAAAGTTTATAGATGTTATCTCCTATTGTTTTTAAAATATTAAGCCGTACCCATACTTTTCAAACACACTGTATTTATTTATTAATTCAAACAAACTCTCCAATAATGTAGTTTGTTTAAACTTCATGCTTGTAAGTGTTTTTCAACCTGCTATTTTAAAATCCTCACATAACCAATAAAACTTCTAAAGCAGTGTATGTTTATACTGTTCTTGTTTATTCAAGGTCATGTGTTGTATTTACAAAATGTTACTCATTGCGAAAACATTAAATCAAAATTTTCTAAATAACTGAGATATTAAAAAAAAAAATAGCCGCAGAGCCCTCAGATAATGCTATTTACCCTCAAAAGATATCGATTCTACATTTTGACTGGACAACGACTGCGTGGGCTGGTAATAAGACAAAGGCCACAGGGCTCGGAGGATGGACAAAACTGTTTGAGGTGGAAACCTAATGTTGTGGCCTGTGGTGTATGTTCAGTCGCCACTGTTGCCAGCCTGAAATTTGCAACCCAAACTGATCTGCCTTTGTTGTGGTAAACCTGCTTTATCGCTTTATTGTTCAACATAACAGATAGGCTCTTTACCAAGTCTAACTTGGTAAACTATGCAAACATAGCCCGTTGCCTCCTTGTGTTAATGCATGTTGAACTTTTACACAACGACCGCCACTCCAACTGTGACATAATTCCACTTTATAATAATAAGTGTATTAAGTAAAGAATACTGTACAAACTCATTGGTATGAAGAATAAGAAAAAATTGTTTACACAAAACCATAAAGCAGCATTCTTGAAGATCAGTCCCATGCAACAAAACAAATATTAGCCATTATGTAATAAAAAAAGGTTTTTTGTATTGTATTATTTACTTTGAATAAAAAAAGCTATCAGTAAAACCAGAGTTGAATGTTCACGAAAAAAAGAAATAATTAAGAATTAATTCAGGTAACACATTCTGATCGTAAATCTACACAAAAAAGACCTTACTCAGTTTATTGCCAAGTGGCAGGGCTATAAAATTATGCAGCTATATTTGCCTTTCTTTTCGTACTTTAAACTCTTATTAAATGTTCCATAAATATTATGAGAATTATATTATACAAAATATATACTTACACAAAACATCAATAAAAAGTTTGTTACTACCACGTTAATTTTGGCTCTTTAATGCCAAACTGCACCTTGATTGTATAATCAGACAAAATTAATCTTTATTTAAAATAAACATTCCTAAATAATTTACTCTTAAGTATCGACCAATAACTTTACGTGATATACTGTTTGAGATAGAATTCATTATATACAATACAAAAATCTTAATTGGAAGGAAGCAGACTTGTTTTCCTTCCTTAATTCTTCCACTTGAGTGAAACTTCTGTGATGGAAACACTGAAGTAAAAACAGGAGGTTTAAAGGGAGGGTAAATGGATCGCTGCCGGCCACGCCGCGCTGTGTCGAAAACTGGGAAAAGATTAAATTGTGCGTGAAAAAGGTTTAGAAACTGCTTCGGCAAAGTGCGGGTAACACGTCTTATTGTTGCACACATTTATAATAAAAGTTCGATGGAAGGTACAACGAATCTGTTTGAAATCACAAACATTAATATGTAACAGTATTTTAATTTAATTTTAAAAGTACGAAATTAAAAAATCTCCTAGTCGTTGATGAACAACATCGTGGATTAAACAATATGTATTTAACTTATTGAATTCAAAAATAGTTATACCCGAATAAAAAGAGATAGTTATTGACGGAATTTACTTAATAAATTGTTTTGGTATGAAGATGGTCTTATTAAATCAATATTTTCACTTTTAAATATTGATTTAAAATATTTTCTGGAATAAATATTGTGTATGTTTTATTATCCGAGACCAAAATTGTAGTAACACAAATTTTTTACTGATATGAAATATGGAAATACTCCCCTAACAAATTATAGTAAGTCAGGATAGTTTTGGTTAGGGTTGAAATGAGAGGGTATGGAAAGGGTTAAAATATAGAACGATATATTTTAACTTCATGCTTAAAGCCATCTGGAAGTTGTTATAATATATATATATATATATATATATATATATATATATTTATATAATAGATTAATATATATTCGTAATAATAGATTTACAACCATCAGCCAGTGATATGAAATAATGAAAGTCTCAACGTTATTGAAATGTCGCCTTTTTTAAAGTTCACTTAAACAAATTGTATTTTGAGTTCCATGTTTGATAATTAATTTAAAGCGTTTTTAAATAACATGATTGAACAAACATTATTATCATATTCCAGTTTATTTGGTTATGGTGGATGACATCAGGCCCGTTTAACTAATATATGGAGACCGACGCCATGATCTTTACCGTCTTTTTCGGTCAAGGACGTTGAAAGGAGTGCGAGTTACCTCGTTTAAATTTCTAATGACACAATGTAGTTTTTCTGGTTGCTATGTGTCGCAATCTAGTTATATAGGTGTGATTAATCGATAATACTCGTCTGAAAACGTTGAGACTATTAGGGATTGTTGCCAATATTACCAACCTAGTTCTTTAAACGCAATAGTTTGAGTGGATCCCAAATGCTAAGCCATCTTAAACTTGGCTCTATAAGGTACTCACTATTAACGCTCCGGACTAAGCAACAGATTTACAGGTTCTATAGAAATAATCTTAATTTACTTGCAACAGAAATGCTATATATCTGTGCAACTTACGATATATATTAAAAAGTTTAATAGGTTGTGGAATACCGATCATTCTTGTAAGAAAGCAGTCAAGTGCAGAAAAATGCCTTATGAACTTTACTGGTAATTTTTAATAACTCTTCGCCATGCATTTAAGGGGACATTGTAGTCAAATAAAAATGTATTTATTTACTTAAGTTATATTTGCATTGTTAAAACTGTGCTTTACTGCACTACTTTTTCTTTTGAGAAATCTCTAGAACCCACTGCCTAGGATCCCCATAATCAGATATAATGGTGCTGTGTTGTAACTTTATTATCTTACTATCCAATATAATAAGAAGAGTTGATTTAATTGAATTTTGAAATTTGACGAAGCGTCTGATAACTGACGAGGTTTCAGATATGCCTACTGGAATCTGGAGTCATGTTCGTCTGAAGAGGTCCAAAAGATGTCGATAAAGAATAAGCTCAAAACGAAACATTTATATCGTTTTGAAATAAGAGACACCTATTAATAAGTGCAATGGTAGTCTCATTGTCTCGCCAGGTACACAGTTAAGTGCACTACGATGTGATAGAAACGATCTATAAGTACGGTAGAGCAACCCAGTTTTATATACATAACATAGCTATGATGGGTAGGATCCTGTTGTATATATATATATAATATATATATATATATATATCTTTTCACGACAATTTTAAGTCATCCATGTGTATAACTCTCAGTTTTATTAGTACATTGTAAAACATATTCGGTGAAAAAAATATTGATTTTATCATACTTTAGATACCTTCTCATTTCGACCTCCAAGAAAGTTATGATAAACAATGTTTTAGGAAAAGTTCCCCTGTTACTTTCAAACAAAACAAGGTTATATGCTTGTTATTAAATTAGCTCTATTCTCCTAGAATATAAAATTAATACATAAAATTATTAATCCCTTTGAATTATTAAAATAATATTCATTTAATAAATATTTACTCAATCCAAAAATCTGTCACTCATTCTGATAAAGATTTATTGTATTTAAAATCTTCATGCATGCCACTTTCATTAAAATAATAGATGTACCCTCCAGTATTTTCATCATCAACAACTCATCAACTATTTAATCATTCCCTAAACTGTTACGAATGCCAGCAAAGCCCTTATATATAAAGTTTCCCTGTGCAATATGTGTTCATAACACCAGACATCAACCTCAGCCCGGGATATGAGACATTCCTCCTCCGAGATTTGCCACATTTGGTAACACTTGGCCGAAACTGTCTTACCTTGCTTGCTCCTCCCCACACTGAGATTCATGTAATAGCCGTGATCAATAACACCTCGGATTTTATATCTTGGATTGTATTCCTGTGAACTTAATTTCACAAAAATAAATAAGTTATAAAATATTTTTAATATTAAATTTGATACACTAGATTAAATAGGGTTGCTGCAAAGCAAAGTTGAAATTAACTGACTTCCTTTTCTACCATTTCTTCTAAAATCGGGTCATTGTAAATGCGTTAAAAACCAGTGGTCACAATCCTTCTCATAATTTATTTCCTATTTTGTTCCCTTACTACAATTGGTCTAGTTTATATTTTTAGAATAATTTAAATTAAATAAGTTCATAAACGCTTCAAATGCTATATTATTCAAGTATATCTTAATAGCGGGCCAAAAGTTACGTCAAACTAAGTATTGCGTGTGTATGCGTGTGTATTATGTTATGTTATGAAGTTCTTTGTGTTATTTAATGCCTTATGGACAATCTAAATATTTCAAGATTTCATATTATGTTATTTTACACAAAGTCTGCTCTCTAATAACCTGGTACACCGTTTAATGACTTGTAAGTCTATTTGAGAGAGGGAAGTATACTGTTAAGAAAACTAGATATCAATGCGTGTGTGGCCACTTTTGACGTACACTCCTATTACAGTGATGTGGAATCTAATCTGGTTCTCCAAATAATATAAATTGGGCGTTAGTGATATATTTCCTGACATCTTGGCCATTCATTCAGATAGGATGTTTGGTCTTAATAAATTGCAACAATCATTCTTAACATCGAGATAAAAATTAAATGTAAGAAACCTTTTGGGTCCACTTTTTTATTACATTTTATTTAAAATTTAAAAATGTCTAGTGTAATCATGACCCATTTATACGACGAGGTGATATGAGTGAACCTGTTGGTAACAACTGCCATCATGTAAGATGAACTAACTACTATATACACAATCCTCTTAAATTTCTAGATATTAAGGTATGAAAAACTACAAAGATGTACAATACTTATAGATTATTAATAAATATTTATTTATTGTTCTGTTTATTTATTTCCGGTAGCCTCAAAATTGCTTATTCTGTTAAAAAATTGACAGAAAGGAAGAATAATGTATTCTGTTGATGACATAGGCTGGGCCAAGTCTCGTGATTAATAATGTGCTGTCACTAAACTTTTCACCCTTTGTAACTTAGCAAAGATATTCTCCATAATATAATAAATTAAAACAAGCATCCTATTATATTTATTGTTGCCCAACATAGTTACCCAAATTATATTCGTGACTGAAGTGTCTAATTACTACAACTCAAATTCAGAAAAAATTATAAACTATTCGTTTACTATGTATAGTAAATATTTAAAAAAAATATTTCAATATTATGTAAATATTTAAATTCAATAAACAGCAGCGTGATTTTTTAGGCCCTTGTTACACGTACAATGTTGACTTCTTACTTGTTAGTAATTTCATTTAAAAGACGTATATATAGGAATTTTGTATCCTTTTTTTATACACTCTTATTATTGATGGTTGTGAGATTTAAATTTATATTCATTTATATTTTTATGGCGGGTAAAATCGCATAAATTTCATTTTATTTTGTGACACTTTCCACACAGTATTAAATCAGTAGTTATGACTGTAACTTCAAAATGGCAATGTATTAATTATGTATGGCAATGTATGGAAACAGGAATTCTCGAAAAGCTTTCGTCAATGAAATTTTGTTTTGGCTATTGCAGCATCAAATCTAATGTGTGCATATATATTCTAATAAGTATCCAACATTAACACAAGGTTAAATTTATCACTTGCAGGTTGAGACATAGTAGAGCTTAGGCAACTATTAAAAATATTCTGATATGGATTTAATGACAGATTGTTAACATACTTACTCAGCAAAACTGTATAAAAAAACTTGTATAATATGTAATGCTCTCATCCTTACATTACATTCATCTTTATATGATCCATAGATTACATTAACTAATGTATTCAATACACAAAATGATGAGCTGAATTATGGTGAAATATCTCTGGTTTTGATATCTCTTGGTGGATATTGGTTTTTTGTGTGCTGAATATCTTACAATCTATGAATTTCATTGTTCATATGTGACAACTTGAGTTTGGTTTCAGTAAACTGATGTTAATATTTACTGCTTTAACTGCTTTAGGCTTTTCGAATGTAGTAGAAGCATCTCTGATCAGAATGCAGAATGAGTGCAGGTAGAAAATCCAATACACAGTCAGGTCGGTTTTGAAAAGCAGGTCAGTTGTCCACGGGTGTCGTCGTGGACTAATTGTCCTACTCTGCAGAAAATGACAGTCGTGGACAGTCTTCAATTCCGACCGCACCCTCACACTGAAAGGTCAATAGGATATCGGATAACGGTGGCAAATGTCAGAAACCCTATTATCCTTTCAAACCATCCACTCTAAATAACAACCTGAACCTGTTTTATAGAATGTTTTCATAAAAAAGTATAAATCTCTGCTAAACACTTGGGAGTGTTACCTACAGTGAAACTCTCATTCAACACAGATAGCGTCATTCATATGGCGCTCTTTAATAATTGAGTGTGAAAGGCTGAAAAGGCTTAAAACGTTCCTTTATCTCTATTGGGAGAAACAAACACTTTCTGTGACGGACTTTTAAGCTGATTACTTTTGCTGAACCATGTTTTAAATGAACCTAAGAAGTATTATTTAACTGAATAGTCTTGCTTTAGTTGCTTCCTTCATTCTATTCATGAATCATTGTGATAAAACTGTCTCAGAGTATTCTGCCTCAAAAATGTATTTATTTTCATGTTAAGATTGTTATGTATTTTCCTGTACTTAAAATTTATTAATATTTCCTGATAAGAAACTTTTTTATTCGACTAAAATGCATAAGACTTTCCAGTACACCTTTGCATGACGCATGTATTTGCACTTAATGTATTTAATATGTACATTTTACACACATATATGTGAGTAATAATCGAAATTAAAAATCTCATTTCAACAAAATATCGTCTTTTTTATAACATGAAATTGATATTCTATGTAATATTTTTCACTTATACTACGCTAAAACCAGCAAGCTGTGCAAGAATTTGACAAGTCGTATTAAAATAAACTAGGACATGACGTATTTTTCACTAGTATGAGCTAGGGACAGATGGGAAAGAAGTTTTAAGAAGTCATTGTATTTTCAAATACATAAATTTTTTATGCAATACATAAAATACATACCAGCTAGGTATAAAAAATTTATGTATTTGAAAATACAATGACTTCTTAAAACTTCTTTCCCATCTGTCCCTAGCTCATACTAGTGAAAAATACGTCATTTCCTAGTTTATTTTAATACGACTTGTCAAATTCTTGCACAGCTTGCTGGTTTTAGCGTAGTATAAGTGAGAATATTACATAGAATATCAATTTCATGTTATAAAAAAGACGATATTTTGTTGAAATGAGATTTTTAATTTCGATTATTACTCACATATATGTGTGTAAAATGTACATATTAAATACATTAAGTGCAAATACATGCGTCATGCAAAGGTGTACTGGAAAGTCTTATGCATTTTAGTCGAATAAAAAAGTTTCTTATCAGGAAATATTAATAAATTTTAAGTACAGGAAAAATACATAACAATCTTAACATGAAAATAAATACATTTTTGAGGCAGAATACTCTGAGACAGTTTTATCACAATGATTCATGAATAGAATGAAGGAAGCACTAAAGCAAGACTATTCAGTTAAATAATACTTCTTAGGTTCATTTAAAACATGGTTCAGCAAAGTAATCAGCTTAAAAAGTCCGTCACAGAAAGTGTTTGTTTCTCCCAATAGAGATAAAGGAACGTTTTAAGCCTTTTCAGCCTTTCACACTCAATTATTAAAGAGCGCCATATGAATGACGCTATCTGTGTTGAATGAGAGTTTCATTGTAGGTAACACTCCCAAGTGTTTAGCAGAGATTTATACTTTTTTATGAAAACATTCTATAAAACAGGTTCAGGTTGTTATTTAGAGTGGATGGTTTGAAAGGATAATAGGGTTTCTGACATTTGCCACCGTTATCCGATATCCTATTGACCTTTCAGTGTGAGGGTGCGGTCGGAATTGAAGACTGTCCACGACTGTCATTTTCTGCAGAGTAGGACAATTAGTCCACGACGACACCCGTGGACAACTGACCTGCTTTTCAAAACCGACCTGACTGTGTATTGGATTTTCTACCTGCACTCATTCTGCATTCTGATCAGAGATGCTTCTACTACATTCGAAAAGCCTAAAGCAGTTAAAGCAGTAAATATTAACATCAGTTTACTGAAACCAAACTCAAGTTGTCACATATGAACAATGAAATTCATAGATTGTAAGATATTCAGCACACAAAAAACCAATATCCACCAAGAGATATCAAAACCAGAGATATTTCACCATAATTCAGCTCATCATTTTGTGTATTGAATACATTAGTTAATGTAATCTATGGATCATATAAAGATGAATGTAATGTAAGGATGAGAGCATTACATATTATACAAGTTTTTTTATACAGTTTTGCTGAGTAAGTATGTTTAACAATCTGTCATTAAATCCATATCAGAATATTTTTAATAGTTGCCTAAGCTCTACTATGTCTCAACCTGCAAGTGATAAATTAACCTTGTGTTAATGTTGGATACTTATTAGAATATATATGCACACATTAGATTTGATGCTGCAAAGCCAAACAAATTTCATTGACGAAAGCTTTTCGAGAATTCCTGTTTCCATACATTGCCATACATAATTAATACATTGCCATTTTGAAGTTACAGTCATAACTACTGATTTAATACTGTGTGGAAAGTGTCACAAAATAAAATGAAATTTATGCGATTTTACCCGCCATAAAAATATAAATGAATATAAATTTAAATCTCACAACCATCAATAATAAGAGTGTATAAAAAAAGGATACAAAATTCCTATATATACGTCTTTTAAATGAAATTACTAACAAGTAAGAAGTCAACATTGTACGTGTAACAAGGGCCTAAAAAATCACGCTGCTGTTTATTGAATTTAAATATTTACATAATATTGAAATATTTTTTTAAATATTTACTATACATAGTAAACGAATAGTTTATAATTTTTTCTGAATTTGAGTTGTAGTAATTAGACACTTCAGTCACGAATATAATTTGGGTAACTATGTTGGGCAACAATAAATATAATAGGATGCTTGTTTTAATTTATTATATTATGGAGAATATCTTTGCTAAGTTACAAAGGGTGAAAAGTTTAGTGACAGCACATTATTAATCACGAGACTTGGCCCAGCCTATGTCATCAACAGAATACATTATTCTTCCTTTCTGTCAATTTTTTAACAGAATAAGCAATTTTGAGGCTACCGGAAATAAATAAACAGAACAATAAATAAATATTTATTAATAATCTATAAGTATTGTACATCTTTGTAGTTTTTCATACCTTAATATCTAGAAATTTAAGAGGATTGTGTATATAGTAGTTAGTTCATCTTACATGATGGCAGTTGTTACCAACAGGTTCACTCATATCACCTCGTCGTATAAATGGGTCATGATACACTAGACATTTTTAAATTTTAAATAAAATGTAATAAAAAAGTGGACCCAAAAGGTTTCTTACATTTAATTTTTATCTCGATGTTAAGAATGATTGTTGCAATTTATTAAGACCAAACATCCTATCTGAATGAATGGCCCAAGATGTCAGGAAATATATCACTAACGCCCAATTTATATTATTTGGAGAACCAGATTAGATTCCACATCACTGTAATAGGAGTGTACGTCAAAAGTGGCCACACACGCATTGATATCTAGTTTTCTTAACAGTATACTTCCCTCTCTCAAATAGACTTACAAGTCATTAAACGGTGTACCAGGTTATTAGAGAGCAGACTTTGTGTAAAATAACATAATATGAAATCTTGAAATATTTAGATTGTCCATAAGGCATTAAATAACACAAAGAACTTCATAACATAACATAATACACACGCATACACACGCAATACTTAGTTTGACGTAACTTTTGGCCCGCTATTAAGATATACTTGAATAATATAGCATTTGAAGCGTTTATGAACTTATTTAATTTAAATTATTCTAAAAATATAAACTAGACCAATTGTAGTAAGGGAACAAAATAGGAAATAAATTATGAGAAGGATTGTGACCACTGGTTTTTAACGCATTTACAATGACCCGATTTTAGAAGAAATGGTAGAAAAGGAAGTCAGTTAATTTCAACTTTGCTTTGCAGCAACCCTATTTAATCTAGTGTATCAAATTTAATATTAAAAATATTTTATAACTTATTTATTTTTGTGAAATTAAGTTCACAGGAATACAATCCAAGATATAAAATCCGAGGTGTTATTGATCACGGCTATTACATGAATCTCAGTGTGGGGAGGAGCAAGCAAGGTAAGACAGTTTCGGCCAAGTGTTACCAAATGTGGCAAATCTCGGAGGAGGAATGTCTCATATCCCGGGCTGAGGTTGATGTCTGGTGTTATGAACACATATTGCACAGGGAAACTTTATATATAAGGGCTTTGCTGGCATTCCGTAACAGTTTAGGGAATGATTAAATAGTTGATGAGTTGTTGATGATGAAAATACTGGAGGGTACATCTATTATTTTAATGAAAGTGGCATGCATGAAGATTTTAAATACAATAAATCTTTATCAGAATGAGTGACAGATTTTTGGATTGAGTAAATATTTATTAAATGAATATTATTTTAATAATTCAAAGGGATTAATAATTTTATGTATTAATTTTATATTCTAGGAGAATAGAGCTAATTTAATAACAAGCATATAACCTTGTTTTGTTTGAAACTAACAGGGGAACTTTTCCTAAAACAGTGTTTATCATAACTTTCTTGGAGGTCGAAATGAGAAGGTATCTAAAGTATGATAAAATCAATATTTTTTTCACCGAATATGTTTTACAATGTACTAATAAAACTGAGAGTTATACACATGGATGACTTAAAATTGTCGTGAAAAGATATATATATATATATATATATATATATATATATATATATACAACAGGATCCTACCCATCATAGCTATGTTATGTATATAAAACTGGGTTGCTCTACCGTACTTATAGATCGTTTCTATCACATCGTAGTGCACTTAACTGTGTACCTGGCGAGACAATGAGACTACCATTGCACTTATTAATAGGTGTCTCTTATTTCAAAACGATATAAATGTTTCGTTTTGAGCTTATTCTTTATCGACATCTTTTGGACCTCTTCAGACGAACATGACTCCAGATTCCAGTAGGCATATCTGAAACCTCGTCAGTTATCAGACGCTTCGTCAAATTTCAAAATTCAATTAAATCAACTCTTCTTATTATATTGGATAGTAAGATAATAAAGTTACAACACAGCACCATTATATCTGATTATGGGGATCCTAGGCAGTGGGTTCTAGAGATTCTCAAAAAGAAAAAGTAGTGCAGTAAAGCACAGTTTTAACAATGCAAATATAACTTAAGTAAATAAATACATTTTTATTTGACTACAATGTCCCCTTAAATGCATGGCGAAGAGTTATTAAAAATTACCAGTAAAGTTCATAAGGCATTTTTCTGCACTTGACTGCTTTCTTACAAGAATGATCGGTATTCCACAACCTATTAAACTTTTTAATATATATCGTAAGTTGCACAGATATATAGCATTTCTGTTGCAAGTAAATTAAGATTATTTCTATAGAACCTGTAAATCTGTTGCTTAGTCCGGAGCGTTAATAGTGAGTACCTTATAGAGCCAAGTTTAAGATGGCTTAGCATTTGGGATCCACTCAACTATTGCGTTTAAAGAACTAGGTTGGTAATATTGGCAACAATCCCTAATAGTCTCAACGTTTTCAGACGAGTATTATCGAGTAATCACACCTATATAACTAGATTGCGACACATAGCAACCAGAAAACTACATTGTGTCATTAGAAATTTTTTAATAATATTCTAAGATCTGTGGGTAGTTCAACACTGATAGGCTGGCTATAGAAGTTGATAAGTTACTTTAAATACTAATATCTATAAACTAAAGTAAGATAACAAAACACCTTCCGATTGGCAAAACGATATTATTGCTTTCATCTCATATAATTTAGAGAATCTAGGAACTTAATTGTAAGCGTTAGATAATTCAATCACTTGAGGAGCAAGAAATAATTTTTTCAGCCTAAATGTGTGTCTGTTCGCATAATATATTAAAAATTATATGATTTATAGACTTCAAATATTGCGTAACATTTTATTTATATCTTGGCAACAGTGGGTTTGATGATCCTGCATTTCACTCTATAAGATTAGACTAAGGATTAGTGATTTTTACATTGGTCTTATGCGTAACTATAGTGGCAACGAGGACAAACTTTAAATAAACCGAATACAGTCTTATGAAATTGTAAAATGTGATATTCACACGTATGCTGCAATGATATGCGTCTTAACGAGCCTGTTAAGCGATATGTGTGTGTGGACTCTAATTTCAGGAAGACAATTTTTAACATCATTTAACATAGATTGATAGTTTATTATTTTAAAAATTATGATCTCCGTGAAACTTTACAATTCAAATCTTTAGAGAAATAATTATCCTTGCTATGTACTGTATTAAGAAATATACAATAGTACACTAATAACTTTACATGGGAATGTTACTTGCATCACCAATAACTGAAGCCTAGCAAATAACCAATCGTTATGCTCAAAGAATAATACCAATGATACAGTAATAATACAAAAATTAACTTCGAAGTTACACGAAAGCAACGTTTAGAGGTAAAAATGGAATTTATTACAGTGCTGTGTAAAAAGCGTAGATTGTCACTAATTTGACGTTAAATTGGGTTAAGAGCCCATTACATTCCTACAAACAACGTCATTAGGCTGGATGAGAATAATCATTACTTTACTGCAGTGCCATGTACAAGTAGAAATCATCAATAAGGTGAACTCAAGGAGGGCCAAGTGCACATTTACCTGCTATAAACATCGTCGTCAAAGTAAAAGTTATAGTGAGAAATCTTGCTGAAGGGGAACAAACTTGACCTTAATGCAGTGTGGTGTACAAGTGATTAACGTCAATAAGGTAAAATTAGGGAGGCGAAGTGTACATTACACTGCTACAAACATCGTGCTCTAAAGGGAAAATTAGGCTAAGACATGTGGCTGGAGGAGGCCAAACTCGACTTTAATATAAAGTCGTGTACGTTTAGATAACGTCAATATGGTGAATGTAAGAGTATTAAACCCAAATAACAGGCTAGAGAACGATAATGTAGACTTTACTGTAAGTGCCTTGTACTGAGCGTGGAATACAATATCACTAAGCTGAGGTTAATGTAGCGCAAGTGTCCATAATACTGCTACAAAAGCCGTCGTCAGAGGTAAGTACTGGACGTGGTTTTTCTACCAGTACTCCTACACCTCTAACTCTATACATTTAAGTAGAGTTTGTCGTTTGTTTGTCGCTATAAAGGTTAGAGGTAGACAACACGACGCGTCGCGTAATATACTTAGCTAAAGTCTCATTTCATTGGGGTACATGTGTTAATATTTTTCATGATTGCACTATGTATGTAATGTAAATTAAAATTTAAGTTTTGAAATTTTTCGTTGTTATTATGTTAACTGATAAAATAAATGTCAAACTTTAACTAATGCTTAGCAAAACTCACTTTTTTAGTGTATACCAATCTTCAGTAACCTGTCAATCAAAAGTAACAGAGAGAGATATGAACACAATTTAATTGAAGAGGTGACATAAACTCAAGTTAAATTATTTTTTAAGATTTCCACTTATCTATTAAAAACAATGTACCAAATTTGGTTTCTTTAGGTTACCTAGTTTTAGAGATAATAATTTTCTATATAAATTATTAAATCGTGGCTAATGGGGAAAACGAGACATGCCTCGCCTTATGTTAGTATGTAATTTTTAGTTTCAAGCGAGGAGTACTACGTCCCACATAAGTTTTGTGACATGCTTTTGTGAAACCTTTGTATATAGACTTAGTTTCACTATTAATTATCTAAGATAAATGTTGTAATAATTACTTATTGACTTTAGTAACAGAGTTTTTATAGTGCAATTTGCACTTAAATTTGATGAAAACATAGGAGCAATGTAATCCAACCGTTGTTTCTTCTTATAAACACTGTCAGTCATTCGACCGACAATAATAAGGGTGTTTTCTCTCAAATGGACTTGTTTTGTATATATTGTGTGTCTCCAATCACTGCCATTGTGTGCCCGGGGATCTACACAAACAACAACAGTACGTTCTCAGAAAATGCAACTATTCTTTTCGAAACGTGCTTCCCTCGTTTATTGAGTTGTTAATCTTATAACTTAGAATAGTCAGCGTATTGGCATATGAAGAGTTTTGAAAAAAGAAGTGTTAATTTACTCAATTAAGAATGCTAGTATATTCGGATGAGAGAAGTTTAAGACCACTCATTGGTTAAGTGCCGGAACCCTCCATTACTGCCAACGACACTGTACCGCTGTAATGTTGGCACTACTACAGCGCCTCTCCGTCGAAGAAAGGTAGTGCCAACATCTAACTACCTGCACTTAACTACCTTTATGGCTGCTCTGTTCCTGACTCTTGCATGCTCATTCCTTTCAACTCCTGTCAATATAATATGAATATAATTATATTCAAAGCAGTACAATTATTCAAATTCACAGTTCTCAATAAAAGAATTGCTAAATTCACCAATGAATTAATCTAAATGCATTAAATTAAGGTGATTTAAGAGTAAATTAATTGAAATGTTTATATCATAATATAAACATCTGTGTACGTCTGTGTGTTCGTGTGTGTGTGATAAACTCGCGTAAAAACTACTGTACCGATTGTATTGCATTTTAATAAGAATTACACAAGCATGCATTTCAATTTTGTCTTTGACATGAGAGCTTTTATGGCCTGTGTGATCCCATTCTGCTTTGTATCCTTGGTGAAAGTAAGTAAACAATGTCAAACTGATGATGCCTTAACCGGCGAAAGCGCTATTTTAATAAAATTTATGTGGAAGTATACAAAAAATGTCTGTGTGATCCCTTTGAGCACCATTGCAAACCTTGGCGTTTTCTCTTTATCGTAGTGAAAATAAAACCAACTTTCATCACTAATGGTAACACACCGCTCTAAAACTCTGGATTGATATCCGTTTGCTATATCCTCCATTTTATATGCATATATCTTATACAATACAAAACATACTGAAAACGTTTTTTACGTTATCCAGTACTTCTAGGGAACAAACCTTTTTCACGAGAATAAACGCGGGCCCTGTAGTCGTCACTTTGGATGAAGGAGAGGTCAGCTGTTCTCCAACCTCTTGTAGTCAAAGTGGGTAAGGGAACGTACTCCATCTTAAACACTAAGGAAGCTCCACTACTCCAAAAAATCATCCTCCTCAGTAGACAAGACCTATCGATTTACCCTTGCACCACAATATCTCGGCCTCTAATGTTAGTAATGTGCCGCTCCTGGACATTTCTATACCAAACCGAATATCAACCAGCCAGTAGTGAACACTCAGGTAATACTATTTTGCTTCAAATTTAGTTCGAGTTTGCAATTTAATAATGAAATTTCCTCTTATAACGTTATTAACAATATAGTTTTTATTACATATGTACGGAAATTATTGTTTCATGAACTGAACTCAAAATTTAGTTACAAGCCTTACATGTAACACAACTTTCAACTCGTTACTGTTCTATTACTGCCAGTTGCTGTGACTTAGCGACGGTGTGGCGACAATTGTAACTGCCAAACTCCACACACATCCTCTGTTATCTTACAATTCGGTTCGTCAAGTTTCGAATTAATGACAACAGGAACACAGTTTAACCCCTTGCTTCATTCCAAGTGTTGAATGGCTTGAGGACGAGTTCCTTTACACACTAATGACGTCATCAACATACTAGTGACATCATTAGCTCATCTGTGATATTACTGCCTACAGATATTACCACTTGTCTTCAGATTTACATAAAATAGTAGATTAATATGTCTATGATATTAACGCCACATAATTTATTTATGTTTTTCTTTTAAAAAAGCACATACACAGACACACAGACAGACCATTTACTAATCTCAATTTAGACTCCAATATACTCGGCTGTCTAACAAGTTATTTTGATTGTTATTTTAACTTTTTAATTTCCGGTATAGAGTTTGTACCGTAAATTAGTTAATTAAATTTCATACAATGTAAATTTCGCAACCTAATCAGCCAGTATTATATAATATTATTTTACATCCAATGTTCCGGAACTAAATTATTGGGCGGAGTAACTACCTAATTGGCACGCGTATGAATTTTTTTCTTCTAACCCTTTGTAGCAGCCCAACTACGTAACCGATCAGACCTCGCGCGCCTTGTCCGTAAGTAAAATTTATCTTGTCGTATTATTAAATTAGCCCTTTGATGCCAAACGTATAAAAATGAATGTAACGTACAGTAAAGATGTGAATAGTAAAGTAACTTACCCTTGAAGATCTTTTATTTGCTTGATTGAGATAGATAAAGGTTGTGGCGTCGTCCTTATGGCGACGAGCACGTTGTTATAAATAGTAATTTGTATCATTAAATGGCTAATACCGTCGCGAATTTGTTTTAGGCGAGTTTACGTAGCTGATGTATCTCACGTGTTGTTCGAATAGATGGCTACCGCTTCCCAACTTCTAATCCTCTTCTAGAAATAACCATTCTTAGACTACAGCTTCAATATCTCGTGCCAAGACGCCGACAACCGGGTTGTGAGTCTACCTATTGTGAAGGGAAGTGAAATATTATTGTTTTGTAAAGTAAAACGTCGTACGCATAATTCAATAGAACATTGGATATTTTAGGCCCACCTAGAAGATATACTTTAGTTATTATATTCTAATTGGCAGCAACGTGGCAGTACATAACTTTTCCTTTACCATCTAAAAGTGGTGCTTTTAAGTTTTCGTAATTAAACTGAACTTATAAGTACACTTTGTATTTCTAGTATTTATTACTACGACCTCAGAAGTCACCACCCCCATGTGTTATCGTCATACGGTACAAGTTAATGTGTCATATCACTGTGATTTTTAACAATCATAATGATGCATCTAAATAATAAGCTATATAAAGGTTTAATACGCAACACGTACTAACAGAATGAAATTAAATATTAGTAAATTTTTGGTTTACAGGAAGTGGTGGAACTAAACATATTGTGTAATAGTATTCTCTTGAGAGTCATAAGGGAGCTTCGTACATCACACTTATCTGGCAGCCATATTTCCGAATATATTTTGGTGCAATTCAACAGCTTATTTTCTGAATTATGACACAATATTAATCTAGAACATAACAGTCTAGTGTAATACATGTGTGAAAACACACATTCGTACAGAAACCTCTTTATGCTTGACACGTAGAATATAAATTATATTTAATTATTAAAGAATATCAAGAGTAGTGGAAGCAGAAGCATTATAAATCTACATTATAAAATATGTGCATTTTAATCCAAAGAGCAAAACAAAATCTTAACTCGTCAAGAGCAACTAAATGTTTTCAAATAGAGGTTATTAACTGAGAGAATTATTTATTTTTTAAATCGCTTGAGTAGAAAAGGTAATGTTGCAACTACATTTTCACTAAGATAATGAAACAGGATTTACGAATACTTATTACATATTTTATTATTTAATATGTACTTGTACTAGGTGCCTCGCAAACTTTAATTTAAAACAAAAATCTTCAGTTTTAATCATATGATATTGGTAATTAAAACAGTGGCTTTTTAAAATCCTGAAATAGTTAAGTTAAGTATGGTCCTAATAGTGTACTGACTTTTAGTGCTTAATTTTGTTTGAAATTAAATAATGCATGTATTTAACAGGTTTGTAAAGGCCGATATATTGAAACATTGATTATCTCATGTAGGTTGTACTTAATTTTATAATACCTCGATAATTTTAAATAGGTTTGAAAATATTGGTTACAGGTTACAGAATATCCTGTATAATAAGATTTGTTGAGAATAATTTCAAGGACCAGTACAAATTACCACTTATCGCTAAACAGACTTTGCTAATGTTCAATGCAAAATACGCTACAAGTCTAAATATTTCTCATATGAAGATTGGTTATGTTCAATAATTTTTATCGTTTCAACAGAGGTTACTCATAAGAACACTGTAAAAATGTTCACTAACGCCCAGTGACGTACAGTTAAATGTAAAATTATCAAACTCCATTTTATTTATAAAGACATTACAATTTTTTTAATTGTTGACAAACAGACGGAAATTAAATAGGTCATCATTGTATTTATATCCCTCATTTAGTCCTAATCATTTAAAAAATGTCTATGTTAATGTTAAAATTTTCATTAAATGCTCGTAAATATTTAAACAGTATAAATCATAAGCGTATAATGCTAGACTATTAACCTAGATAAGCTATAGTAGAGCAGTTCAGTGGCGTACTGGTAAAGTGCCAGGAACAGCATGGTGCCTAGTTGGCTACGGATGATAACATTTCACTTATCTGGCTCTGTGAGCTCTTCCACCACTCACACCCCTTATCAACCGATCTCACAGCTGAATATAGTTATTGGAACTTTCAAGTACTTTCATATTGATGATGTAATTTAGACCTAAGAAAACAAGTATTTCAAAACCTTAGTATGATGTAACTGGCCTAAAATAAAATTACTAAGACAAGTATTTAAATATTTAAAACTAACCACTACGACGTTAACTGGCTGAGCTTAGGAGTGATTCTCCAACCAGTTCATAAAGAAAACAAATCTCTAATTTTGTGGGTGTTCGAATTTATGCAAGATTTTACTTGAGGTGCATGCGACTAATTTTTCAAATATTTTAACTTTATCCTCTTATAAAACTCTTGACTACAATAAACGTGGCTATTAACTTAGTAACATTCAGTAATTGTAAGTATATACTAATTACCTTAAACGTAGCGTAGCCATAACTTTGCTGCTCTCTAACCTTGAGGACACAGGTTCGATTACCAGGGTAAAAATAAATATGAGTAAGTGGATTTGTTTTACCTTAAACATGTATATTATTTTTTAATTTAAATGCCATTTGCATGGAATATATTTTATTTTTTAATAGTAATTGTACAGTTAAATAATGGTTCATTTATTCCTTACTTACTCCTACATCATACTGTATAGTTTTGTTAAAAAATAAACAGATATATTTTACTTGGATTGAAAAATCCTCCGTAATTAGCAAAAGTGTTGTTTGTTTGACGAAATAAATCATCTTAAAAACTATTAATTTATGTATTAAATAGTGTTAAAAGTCCGAGAGAAGTTTTATCAGTGAAATAATTGGATTAAGCTTTGATCACTCCTATATATAATAGCTTTCCATCTTTTCAGATAGAAACTAAATTTTATTGGCATCGAAAATCTAAATAAATAAATGTTTAATTCACTCTTTGAAGCAATAATTTGCCTAAATAAAAAATATTGATACCTTTGAGCAAACATAGGCAGTTTATATGAAGTAAATGATACTATATGCTCCCTAAGTCCATAGTTGCTGGCTACAACTATTAAAATCTGTTTATGAAATACACTTTTATTTGTTAATAAACACTCGTATAAGTTTAAACAATGTTATTTATTTTATTTTGAAAAATATACTTCTTGGAATATTTATTTCACTGATAAAGCTAAAGTTATAACGGAACTAAATTAAACAGTGAATTGACCTTTCAAAAGCTGGTCAAATATTTAGAAATCCAGGTGTTTACTCTAAAATGTTACTTTAACATATTCTGCACTACTGGTTGTACTAACATTGTAGTAAACTTAAGTTCCAAAGTTTGGCTACTGTACTATAATAATTATAGAAGTGAAGCACTTCAATGAACAATAAACGTCGAGCAGATTGTTACTGTGGGCAGAGTCAAGTGTTAAACAAACGGAGCTTCTATACTAGAACGTGAACACAAATGTTCATCTGGTAACTTTATAATTTAGCTCATAGAATGTTTATTTTTTCTTTTCAATGTAATATTCACTATAATTAGGAGGATCACGTCTATAATAGATAGTTCCAAGGTAAAACTTCAGGAGCTCTCAATTCCAAAAAAATTTAAAAATATAATTATCAAACAAGGCAGGAGTAGCTACATCACGTATGGATTAACAGACTTTTTTTCGGGTTGCATGATAAATTTCAAATATATAAATCTTTTTCTGTGATTAGTCATGGACTGAAATGTAATTATATTAAAAAGAAATTTTGTCTAGAGGATAGAAAACATATTTTGTCAGCTAACGGAGTGATAGGCTTTAAAAAAGCTCAGTTACATTTTACAAATGGATGTGCAAAATCATAAAGTTTATTCTTATTTATGTGGAAATGAAGCTGTTTCATGTGAAATCTGTTGTATATAGCTGTTAAATTTAATTGGCATGATTTACAAATAGCTGCACGGCACGTATAACTGCATCACATGTTACAATGCATAATTGTACTCGGTTACCCATATCACTAATATAAAAATTTTCACTGACACTCAGCCAAAACCCCATATTGTGACGTACAACATTATCGAACTCTTTCGTGTGTGTGCGTTTCTAAAACGAGGCATCATGCATAATTTCAAGTGTCTAGAAGAGTTTAATTCTAGCATTAACGTGGGGACAGTCAAACAAACAAAGGAAAGAGAAATATTTTCAGTTTCTCACTAGCGCTTAGCCAATACAATTATGAAAAAGGTCTTAATGATTATTATCACCACACATGGTTAAGATAATTCTCGCCTTACTGTATTTCATATAATGTGAGGGCTAGGAGTTAGGAAACCTTCGAGCAGTGAACTACTTGGACTACCAAGGCCGTTGTATCACACTATTTACCACATTCTGGGCACCTTAATTCCGAAAAGCCTCTACAGGAGGCTCTAGTAGATAAAATTCAATGGTACCATAGTTCACCCAGCCTGCGAGAGATATTCATGTCTCTGTCTGGATTGACTAGAAGTACTTCCTTTTTATAAGAACCAACATTCTATTATTTTCGGTCAATTTTCGAATTGAAGGAATCCACGAAGCTATCGGTGATATCTAAGATTTTACATCAACTTACGAGTATTGACTGTCTAAAGATTATGAAAATTCATATTTCTGCGAACCTTTTATCTTCCAAAAGCTTCCAACCACACAGTGATCTCATCCTGCAATAGTCCTTCTGTTCTAGAATCTCTCATCTACAACATTCTGATTTACCTTTAAAGTACTTGACATCAGGAAACACCTGCGTTTATGAGTTAAAATAGTATTATGCTTACGGAAGTTAATACTTTAAAGCGGTTTAGGTGTTTTACATCTTCTAGATTATTCTACTTTCCAGGCTGTAGAGGTTTAGATTTGCGGCTTCCGCAACCTCTACGGTCTCCGACATAGAAGTGTCTCTACCTTTGTTACCTTCCAGTATCTGGAATATCTCTGTCTTCAACCTGGAAAGGAAGCCTAATTCTGTGGTTTCTCTTAGTCAGTGTCCACTCCCTGTTTCTGGCAGCACTTGGCCTCTGACAGCTTTTGAACTTAAGCTATCAATCTACCTACATTTCCAAGTGCGTAGCCGACCACTAATTATTACAGCTGAACTGAAAATAATATTTAATTGATTTGACACTTCCCTACAATCAAAACACCATGAATCGGTATAGAAGTTGAACTAGATTATGTCATCTAAAGAAATATATATTATAATAATTTTTATTGAAAAAATATGTGGCAAATATTTATTATTGGTTTCCTTCATTTTTAATACTGTTCTTTTGTTACGTTAATAATATATTATGTAAGAAAATGTATATTTTATTTTGATTCCAAACAATTTTATAAAATCACCAAAATCTTTATAACTTAATTTACTTCAATCTGATTGTGTACTGAAAATAGCATATATGGAATGAAACAGATACCTCATACGTTTGTTTTTAATTATTTTATCAGTACAATTTCATTGAGCACATAACGAGAAATGGATTAACAAAGTTTCAAACTAATCTTGGAAATCATAAGTAACTTATTTAAAGGCGATGAAAATCTTGTAGATCACAGTAAGATTTAAATTAGATAGTGCTTTACTAATGTAATGTTACAAAATCTAAGTTAATTTTATTTTTGGTTGTACTTGTTATTCAACAATTTTAAGACAGCTATCAATTTCTTTTAGGATTTCTTGAAAAGTCTTTTGGTTTGTTGATTTTACTTATTTTTTGCCATAATTGAATTAAATAACTGTAACACAGTACTCAGCTTTGAACGGTGTGTGAATAAGTATTACTAAAGACGTACGAATAACTTCTACCACTATCATTTCACATTTACAACTTTGTAGATGTAGGTTTAGATTATTCCTGTGAGAAAGCCACATACACACTCGTGATGACGTCATTTATTATGTAGAGCAACTCGTTATCAACTCTCTCACGAGCTGGGAGTAAAGCTTCAACTGCGCTTCTCTTGTCATTAATTTGAAACTTGTTTAAACCGTAATGTCAGATAACAGACAATGTGTGTGGCTCATCATGTAGTTAAGGTGCAGCAACTAATATTAACAGCAATAAATACTTATCAGTTTTATTAGTCATACAAAAGCCTAATACCATTGATTGATCACTTTTTTAAGAAATCTATAAAGACGTAGAGCATAAAGCTTTGCAAAACATTCTTTAATTGCTAAATATGAGTTATGAGAGAGGATTTTGGAGGATACAGCCCGTAATTATTTTAAAATATTACACAACATTAAACTATTGTAAAATGAGCTTGGCACAATAATTTTTTAAGCTGGATGCACTAAAAGCTATTCTACAAAAATTCTTACGTAAATATGTTAAATATTAAAAAACCGGGTTTTTGCCTTTGTGCACATTGCCTACCTAAACTTGTCGTGTTTGTTTTCTTTCGATCACTGCCTGAACCCATGATCAAATTATTATAATTATTTCCCAAATAATTTGTATTAAATAACATGACTATGAAGGTAAAAAGCTGTTCTATCTTGAATAAAATCGGCAAGCCTTGGCCTTCTATGTATATAAAAGGCAAATATCTATCGATCACTGTCTGCTCTTGTGATGATAATTAGTAAAATATTCACTCAGATAAATTGCATTAAATCACACTATCTTGTAGCGAAAAACATGTACCATGTCGGACGTGGTCAGTGATGCTCCACTATTTATCTAAAGTCCGATTGCAGGTAAACAATCAATGTAATTGTTTCTACCCAGTATATGAAAATAGTTTAATATGTTATTTAATAAGATTTATTAGTAGATGACGCAATATAACAAATTACATGAGAAATAAAATTCAATAAAAATACATAAAATTAAAGTTCTCTATTAGTAGAGTACAATGACGCAAAATCCAACCTAAAACGGTTCACTCTAAAAAGGTACGCTAGTTAAAGTTACAGTCAAAATGTAGGTAATGTACTAGGTGGTTTAATATTCTTAACTGAAATTGTGTGAAAATTAAATTTGGTAAATGAATGGTTTTATATTTATCAATATTTACATATTTTTAAATTTTTATTTATATTTTCCAATATTTCTCTTCATTAAGAGCATCTAAGACTGAAATAAAGTCAGTAATGTGGTGAACATTAAATTGTGAACGTAAAATAAATATTTTATAAGCTAAAGTATAATCAGCAAGTAAACATTTATGTCATGTTCTAGTTTTGAGGCTCAGTTTGTTTAACACTTGACTCTGGCATCAGTAAAAATATAATCGAGGTTTATTAAACAGGTAAGTGCTCTTTGTCTATAATAATTACAGTGCGGTAGCCAAAGTGCAGAACATAAGTTGACCTACATTTTAGCACTACCTGGAGTGCAGCATATGTTGAGGGAAACTCTACTTCAAGTAAACACCTGGCTCGCTGAATATTTGGTCAGCTGTTGAAAAACCTATTCAGTGTTTAATTTCGTTCCGTTATAGCTCTGGGTGTACCAGAGAACCACTATCAATAATTTTATTTTTTTTATTAAAGAAGTGTTATTAACAACAACAACAAAAACAATTGTGAATTTAATTGTGAAGTCTAATAATTGACTTTCACTTGCTGATGCGATATTTCATTCCTTAGAGACTTTTATAAGATAAAACATTGTTAAGAAAAACATGTGTTTCTGTTAATTTTATGAGCGAAAAATACAATGACAGTCAACATCATCATGTCTTTGAACATTTGTGGTATCTATCTGATAAGATCTCAGGATATTTTGACCAAATAGCAATCTTACGAAACACAGAGAAACTATTAACTATAGGTATTTAACTCTTTCCCTATGTAGGTTGCCAAACAATATTTTACATAAAGTTGTCTTCATCAAGCTCAGACATTTACTGGTCAGATAAACTGTTAGACCCAACGAAGAATAATGAAAAAACAATCTTCAATTCTTAGATAAGTAAGTTAGAGAAAAAGGTGAATAATAAGCAAATTTGATAATGAAGTGGGAGCTAATATTGTCAACGATATTAATATTAGGTGTATTAGTCATACAAACCTGTGAGGAATCATTATGTCATATAATTGTCAAAAATAAATATGTGTAAACCTCGAATTTATTTATTTAAAATCATTTCATTAGAATAACCGAGTATCGCTGTTATTAGATGTTTAAAGCCAATAAAATGTGATAACATTTACAGTGGAACTAATGGGAGTTTTATGTTACAGTGACAGCTATAATAGCAGGTACTTTAAAGGGTGACACACCAGAGAGGCGTTACGATAACGGTGATGACCGTGTAAATTTTTATAGCAGTGGAATAATTTAAAAAATATTATTAATATTAGAAATAATTTAGATATATCTTTTATTTATTTACTGTACAATACCTGGATTCTCAGGCAGTACGTTTAACAATAATTTAATTCTCATTAACTTACGTCAGATTTTGCATCTTTCAAGCAGCTGGCTGAAGTACGAGTGTCATGTAAGTCAAATAAGTTTTATAACATATTTTGAAAGTTCCGAATAGTTGAAGTATGCTACCAACTACTAAAGAAGTGTTTCTAATTATACACTAAGATTGTTCACAGTATAATAAAAGTTCATCACAGTATAAAAAAATACACGTTAGAATTGAATACATTTGGTAAATCGATTTACTTATTTAACCCAGGACGGTTTTATCCTACCAGTCTTGCGGTCTGAGTGTTATAACAAGCAGACGCCGAATGCGAAAAATAAATAGAACCTGTTAATTCTGTGCTTAATTAATTGCTTAAATGTGTTAAAAATTTAAAAAAGGGTTAAAAATTGCATGACAAAATGAGAGCTTATAATATCTATATAACTGGATCCACGTCGAACTGTTTGAACCTAACAAATACGTGTAAACACTGGAAGACAATGGTCTTAATGAGATTATAATTTCTGAGTTTGTATGACCTTTCAAAGATGCAGTATGTTTTATAAATGCCATAAACCGGTATTTAATATAAACATGTTATTGCTTATGAATTATTTGTTCTATGTATAGACGTTGAAATATACAAACTCAATTTTTATTTAACTCTTGTTATTCCGAGATTGGTTATCTATACTTTACAATGCGAGAATAGCCTATATATTAGTTCATGCATTAGCCTAAATTTTGACTATAGATTACTAATGTACTCCTCGATATCTAGTGAGTTGCTTGGATATAACAAGAAACACACGTTAATCTTGTATAATGCAATAATGATTTAGAAATTCGGCCTGTAGCTATTGTTAAATATTAAATCAAATATATTAAATATACATAAGAAATTGTTTCGTTTATATCGGTATTTACTGTTATGGGCTTGCTAATACAGGAGATTTAAGATTTAAGAAATATAAATTATGTAAAAGCAAAAAATATTACAGGAAGAAACAAAACTGTATTGGTATCTGCAAAACTAGTAATATGAAAAAAACACATCCACGGTTTTCACCAGCCACAGAAAAGAATATAAGCCTACGTTTGCTGAATAGCATTGAAGATGTTTTAAATTTACTTCGTTTAAAAAACCGAAGACGGTGAATAATGGACTCAGATAAACCTTTTGTGAATAATAAACCATTTATAGTAAAAATTGGAGCCCGTAGTAAATAATACGTACATATGAAACTGTTTCATTTTCAACTTAAAAATGTAAAAAAACAGCAGTTTACAGCATACACTGCAGTGGTTACAACCAGCTGTGTATAATGTCTGTAAAGTTTTAATGTTTAATAGTACAAACAGCAAAAGAATTATTTTAATTGTAATTTGAAAGGTTGAGATAATGCGGTAAAATATATGTTTTAAAATTAAAATATATTTAGAAATAACTTTTATATGGAAAGATCAAGATAACGTTAAATTTCAGTATGTTGGCAATAAACAGATTATATGGAATAATTAGTGTGCTTAACCACGTGACAATATCGTCACCTGCTAATTACCTTGTAACCAGGAGATCGTTGTGACATCCGCAATTAAAGTTATGTTATGCAGCCATAAGTGGGGCAGTATTAACAGTTAAACCGCACTAATATCTCACATAACCATCCAATGATATTATAATTAGGTTTGGAATATTAGCTCATGGTTTGGTCTTTGTATATTTGCCAATTAAATCAAAATTTAAAGTTTATAACTGGGATTACATAATAGTTTAGGTGACGAGAGCCGATTTTCTTTACGAGAATGTGGGTAATGTTCGAGAGAAATAGGCCAACCTCCGATAAAAGGAGAATGTGACCGAACACTCGAGATCCCTGACAGTAATAAAGGGACAATAGGTAAATAGCACCATGGAGAGAGAGCGCTCACTTGTTTAGGTCAGTTTTTTTTTTCATTTGGCTGTCACCGCCCCATTGCATGAGCGGTGGGTGGGCACTGTAACCTTTTCTACTTGATTAGTATGTTCTGGCATCTCCCTTATAAGGAATTATCACGAAGCAACGAGTTCAATTGAGCTAACGATTGTAACAGATGGAATTCGTTTAATAATATCTAACTTTGTCATTGTTAAGTAGACTTGTGTGTAACCATATAGACAATATAGCTAATAGTGATATTGTAACAGCATAGATTAGCAACAGTTTTATAACCCATTTGCTCATTTTAAGCCAGCCTAATTTTAAGTCATTGGATATTACATTTAGATTTATTTATAAGATAAATAATGTTAAGTGCACCCAACGTTCGCCGGGTGTTCATATAATAAAACCCTTAATAGTATAGAGGAATTTAAACTAAGAAAGTAATCGAGCATCACCCTCGTTAGATTTGGTGAGATGGAATAAGACAATGGTATGGATGGGTAAACAATGAAAGAAATTTTTCCTCAGATCATATTTTTCTTTCCAAATTAATCTTGAAACCAAAAGTCAAACGCGTAAATAAATGTTTAAATCAGTTTCAGCTAACCTTATACAGGTTCTGAAATTGCCGACTTTTTTCTTATTTCCTTGTCTGACGGTAATAGTTATTGCTTTATGCATCAAGAGCTCCTAGTTATGAAAAATAGAATGTAAAAAATACTGTTTCATATATTAATATCACCCTATTTCATAAATCACATAAAATACTGTGGCTGACAATTGATTTATTTCTTTTTAAAAATCCTTCTTCAAGGTAAGAGAAGTTCTATGCTTATATAGCAATGTCGCAATCTTAGATATATCCAGTTTTATAACAGACAATAAAGTGAAAAGTAGACTCAATGGCTATACCAATCTATTATGACTGAAAGTAAAAAAAGGATAACAGTTTTAAATGTGCTGTTAGGTTCATGATTGAACTGAAAAAGAACGGTACAGTTATTTGACGAGAGCCCCATTTAATATTAATAAAGATCTTCAGAAGATTAACTGTTTACAAGGCGTATGTACTTTTCTTTCCTTTCAATACAAAATGATTTCTTGAATCAGTATTTATTACAGCAATTCAATAAAATTATTGATCTTATCTTTGAATTATAAATATTAAAAGTATAACAATGACAATAAACCATTAGGTAATTAATTACTTTCATCTCACAATAGAACTTAACAGATATAAAAGGCTATCCAATATGGCCTTAATAATTGGATTGGATAAATCTTGCAATATATTTTGGTCACAAATGTACTCATAGACTTATGTACTTCGTTTAAAAAATGATACAACTCGATAAAATTGTATTTTCAACCGTACATATGTCCCTCTAAGTAATTTTAGTAATCTAGATAGATGAGATGTAAATACATACCCTTTTCTAATACTTTTAGTATATTTATAATTATTTATATATTTATTTAAAATAAACTCATTATTAAATAGAATCTATTGTGTTTTTATGTATTCCAAGGTCATCCGGATTCCTTCTATTCCGGATATTTTAACCCGGATAAACGAGGTTTCACAGGTGCTATTTACCGCCTCTGTGGTATTTCAATTTTAATATGTATTTATAATCTCCTGATAAAATAGTTGTAATTTGTGCTGTTTATGTGTATTACGTCATAGGATATACGATGGTATATTTCAAAGATTTTATAAGAGTAATTTTATTGAGACCATTTCCTTTAGCGAAGGAGATACAGCCAGAGAATCCAAACCACAATTGCACCTCCTCCCGTGTTTGCTCCAGTGTATATAATTAAGTTACAGTACATGCACACATTCCTGTTAAAATTACAGAGAATTTAGTAACTCAAACTTTGGTGATCAAGTTTGCATTATTATAACTGATAATACTAATTCAAAAAGTAGATGCAGCTCTCTTACGAACCAGGTGTAAAATATAAACATATAAGTGTCCTATTTGGAGTTTTCTCTCAATTATTATCAATCGAAAGAATAGGAAATTACATACAAAAGCTTCACAATCCCCCACTTATTGTCTTTAACACATCTAGTCACTGACTTTGATAGGTAATTATTTTGACAATGCAATGCAAATTAGAAAGAGACGTTGGAGCATAAGCTTTTTAATTTAATGAAGGGTCTTTATTTTCTGCTTTGTATCCTTGGTGGAAGTAATTTGGTTTTAATGGAAAAGACATTTTTAGTATACTTCCACATTTAATTTATTAAAATAGCGCTTTCGCCGGTTAAGGCATCATCAGTTTGACATTGTTTACAGAAGATTTTAGTGAAAGATAATTTTTCGATCCGATTAAAGTCAAATGAACGAACGTTTAAAAACATAAATTATTATTTTACTATATCTCATAATGGTATTTTTTGGACACTAGAGCAACCGAATTTTCATAGCTATAGTCTATAGTGACATGGATTAAATTCAATATGAATGTTGATTTTTCTCCAATTTATCTTATCGCTTACTGCCGCGACTGGTGAGAATAGCTCTTCACCTTGATTGCAATATAGTTTGGAAGATATTCACTTGTATATTTCTTTGGAAGATATTCAAAGAAAAATCGGCGACAAGAAGCTTGCGTGCATGCTCTCTACATATACAACTTTTGCAATAGTGTGCCATTGCAAGTACACTTCTTGCCAAAAAAACTTATTGCACGGGTACAATACGAGTTGACCGAAAGTTCAACCCACAACCTGTTGTTGCAGCTAAATTTTAACAGGGTGAAACTACCTGCCAGTATGGAAATTTTATTTATTGGAAAAATGGAGAGATGATGGGGATGTTCTATACAACCCCACTCAATTTGAAAATACCAGGATCTCCATGGAAAAACGAAAGTGGGGGAACGAAAAGAGAAAATTAAACCTATAGTGCATTGTAATGCCCATATGAAGGGAGTGGGCAAAACAGATCAAATGATGTCTTACTACCCCATAGAAAGGAAAACAGATTTTATTCATACTGTTTATTCTTTTTGATCATGAATGATTGAAATAGGAAAAAAGTAACATTTTTATAGAGATAAATTGGTACATGATCTTTTACCCCCAAAGCTAGTAGAGCCTGCTCGAACTCTTCCTAGGACTTCTCTTCTTCATCTTGTTCAAAATTAAGAACGAGAGCAGAAAAACGATCGGCAAAGGAAAAGATGCAGAGTTTGTTCAAAAATGGACTAAACTAGACATCCTATCTGTGCATTAGTTTGACCAGGACAACTTGCATTGTGTCAAATTTATTTTTTAGACGAATTCTATAACAATTTTACAAAGATAAAATGTTGTTTAGTAATTTTCAATATTATGTACTGACAATTATGTAAAAACTACGTCATTTTGAAAATAATCTGTAATCTGGTTATTTTTTGTGAAAACGCCAAATTAAAAAAGGAAACAATAGGTTCTGTTTGTTTAGTTTACCAATAAAGACTCGGCACAAAGCCTGACGGTTATGTGAAACAAGCAAGCGATTAAAGCAGTTTCACCACAACAATGCCAGATCAGTTTGGGTTGCGAATTTCTGATTGGCAACAGTGGTGACTGAGCATACCAAAACCGGCCACAACATTAGGTTTCCACCTCAAACGGTTGTGTCCATCGTTCAGAACCAAAGGCACGTATCTAAGCATCGATACACCACATATATCAATAGTTATAACTTTTGCGTAAATCGTTCGTACATTTCTCCTTACTCCTACATCATATAGTTTTCTTAAAACATTAGACAGATATATCTTACTTGGATTGAAACATTATTTATAATTAGAGAAATCATTGTTGTTTGAAGAATTAAATATTCATAGAAACCATAAATTTATTTATTACATAGTAGTTTTAAAATTCCTAAATAAAGTTTTTTTTATTTGTGGATTAAGATTAGAACAGTCATGTGTTTAATATTTTTCCATCTATACAGACAGAAACTAAATGTCATTGTCATGCAAAATCCAAATTCAAACATTTTAATTCTCTACAGTTGGTGCATTCATTTGCTTAAATAAAAATATTCATACCCTTGAGCAAATATATGCAGTAATATGAAGTAATTGAAGTTATATGCTTAATTCCATAATTGCTGGTAAAAAATATTAAATACTGTTTGTGAAATAAACTTCTGTATGTTAATAACTTTCGATTGATTTTATAAAATTTACATTGTTCACTCTATTTTGAAAAATTTAATTCTAGGAATATTATTTCTGTGATAAAACTAAAGCTATAACGGAAGGAAATTTAACAGCGAATTGATCTTTCAAAAGCTGGTCAAATATTTTGAGATCCAGGTGCTTACTCTAAAGCATATTCTGCACTGCTGGTTTACTAAAATTGTAGTAAACTTTAGTTCCACGGTTTGGATACTGCACTGTAACAATTGTAAAAGTGAAGCAATTCACTGAACAATAAACGTCGAGCAGATTGTTACTGTGGGCAGAGTCGAGTGTTAAACAAACTGAGCTTCAATAATAGAACAGGAACGCAAATATTTATCGGGTAACTTTATGGTTTAGCTCATAAAAGTTAATTTCTTTTGTTTTCAATTCAATATTCACTACAATTAAGAGGGTCCAGTTTATCATAAATAGTTCCAAGTTTAGAAACTGAGGTGCTCTCAATTAAAAAAAATAATGAAAAATATAATTATCAAGCAACGCAGGAGCAGGCTACATCAGATGTGGTCTAACAGACTTTGTGAAGTTGCTAGGTAAATTTCATAGATATAACTTTTTATTGTTTCTTGAGATTAGTCGGGACTGAAATATTGTAAAAGAGCTTATTCTTGTTTATTTAGAGATGAAGTTGATTCTTTAAATGTCTATAGCTATTCTTAACTTACGAATAGTTATATTGGATGTGTTACTGCGTCGCATGTTACAGTTGGAGGAATTTAGCTGTGCTCGTGCCGCCCTAATACTACCCTTTCAAAAAACGAACGCTATCTGTGTGGCGGGTTGCGTTTACGTGCTAGCCGCTGAGATGAAGGCGCAAGAATCTCTTAACGACTTTAAAACTCACGATTTCGATTTGCCGATTATTATTCAACATACGTTATTTTCAAAAAACACGTTAAACAACAATATAAAAAAACTGAAAAACAAGGATAAGTCCTATTATTGTTATTATTTTGTGTTCTCTTATTATTTAATTTACAATCACTTTTAATAATATTTAATTAATTTAAATGCTAGAATATAATTTTCTAATAACAAATGTTTACTTACAATGATTGTTTTTTCATTGGAGTTCTTCAATTCCACTCAAGTTGTCCTCCTCTTCTGGGTCACTGTCACTACTGTCTGTATCCGAACCAACTGATATAATAAGGGATTCTATAATATTGTCAATCTGGGGTTCTGCGGCTGCATAGTCCCTTTCGATTTTCTCTACGTGCTTGCACTTTACTGACCACTCTTCTGCGCCCATACTTGATATCTTGTCTTCGCATAGAGCTTTAGCTTGATACATAGTGAAAGAATGTATTTCTCCTAACCACATGATGTTGACTTCGGCCCAAATTAACTCAATGGGATTGAGGTCTGGGTGGTAGGCAGAAGAAGTCGTAAGATGTCATGACCCTGTAGTTGAACAGTTTCGTCCAAGGCGTACCGGACATGCCTTGGTTTATATTGCTGTACAAGTTTGTAGAGTTCAGGATAAAAGGATATCGTCGCAGAATGGTATTCCGTTTTTTGAAAGCCACAACTTCATATCTTGCTTCCTACTTTTTCAAGTAGGAGCTTTATCAATGTGTATGTTATGGTAGAGCGCGTTATCGACTACCAGTACTGCATTTGGTTCCAAATTCGGTAACACTTTTTCCTTTATCCACTTCATAAAAATTTCCCCATTCACATTGTCGTGGTAGTCTCCACTATGGTTGCTTGCTTTTCAACATGTAAAAGCATTGGGCAAGAACCCCCTTTCTCTCCATCCGCATGCATAATTATTAGTCTCTCGCCCTTGGAAATCGGCACGTGTAACCCTTTTCATTTGAGCCATTTTCACCAAGTTTGGTTAGATACGTGAGACGATAGTATATAAGATTCGTCTAAATAAATTATGGGGGCGTCCTTGCTCCCTGTAATTTTTCAACGTTCTCAAGTATGTTATCCTCTTCTCTAGGATTTCTGGCTTTTCAATTAATAATTTCCTTTATTGTTTGCCGTCCTTCTCCAAGTAAATTCCAGATCCTTACCAAAAAATTCCTAAATTCCAGGTTAATACCAACCTAAAACTTTTCTCACAACCCTGGAAATATATTTTGTCCCTTAGCGCCTCCCTCAAAAGTTTTGCAGTCGGTAATTCGATGTTCTTCAACATGGAAATTGTCAACTATTCTACGTCGTTGACGGATTTTTTTTTGGTGTAGTAAAACTTGCCTCACACATGTTACTAACCTTCAACTTGTTAAGTTAACTGTTTATTTTAGTCACAACTCGCTCTGACACTCCAGTTTGCTGCAGCAGTTCTTTGGCGAGCCTTTGACAACGGAATTTTAACAGTTTGATGGTCTGCCTCTTCCTTCATAAGTGTATAAACAGTACTCACAATTTCGAGATCCTGACTATGAATAGGCTTTGACTTTTGACTTTAACTCAACAGACATTATCGGTAAAAGTGAAGCACAAGCTACACTCAGCATTGTCACAAAACAGACTGATTTGTGGCGAGTGCGATGAGTTATTTGGGCCAATACGATTCCTGAAAGGAGGGTTTTAACCATGAGTCAAAGGAAATGTTTTCGGGACGCAGCGCATAATGCTACCCCGCCACCCCTCCCGCCCAATCACCACACACTCCAGGTCACGCGCACAGCTAAAGTCCTCGAAACTGTACAATAGGATAAGATTGTAGTCTGGTTACTTATAACTTCAATATAAACGTTTTTACTGACGCTCAGCCAAATCTCATATGGTGACGTACATCATAAACGCGATGTTGTCTATCTTAAAAAGAGGTATCATGCAGAATTTTAAGTGTCTAGAAGAGTAAATTCTTACGATAATGTATAGACAATGAGACAAACAGAGGAAAGACAAATAGTTTTATCTTCTCACTTGCGCTTACCTAATAAAATTATGAAAAAAATCTTGACATATCTCCTCGTTTACGTAATAAAATTTTCGGTGAACTATGAAGTAAATCGGAACAGTGCAAGAAAGTCAAATAGGGACTCATCCAAATCTCATGGTGTGAAATGAACCATCACACACTCAGTATTACTTATATAGTTATCTTCATGCAAAATTTCAACTATTAGAGTAAGCTCATTTTTGATACAGTGTGCGGATTGATGGACATACATATAGACAGAAAATATTGCAGTCTTTACAGCCTCTCGATTAACAAATTTCTTAACGCTAGGCCATGACAAATATTTCCTTAATCAGTATGTAATTCGCTTTATCAATTTGCGTAATATTATTAGGTAGAAATACAAATATTTGTGGTCCTAACAATAGAGACACACAAAGATCCACAGTAATACCTTGTGATTAAAAAAAAGACTGGAGTATTGTTTAGCTTGTCCAACTTGATGGCTAGAAGAATAATGACCTTTGGTGATGGCGGAGCCGGATCTCATAATTAATAACGTTGTCATTTAATTACTCTTTCAAATAGGGTAACTGTTTGAAAAATAATTTGTTTCTTATTTGTATCAAATGAAACAACAATGACATGTTCAACTATTGGTACTGAGAAATGAACATTATTAGTTTTAATTCTAAATATCTAACTTTAATGAAAATCTTGAAACGGGATCCGTGCACTAATTTAAGATACCCATTTGACGTCTTGCCGGTCATCCTCCTAACACGATAAGGAAAGTAGTTACTTCAAAAATTAGATTTATATGTGCGGTAAAGATTTACCAAGTTTTATTGTTTTACCTGTAATTGTTCGGTAATTATCAAGCCTGTGTTTACACCCTATTTATAAAAAAATACCTATTACATAATAACTGATAAGTTTTCTGACAGTTTATACGGCCTTGGATCATGAAACAATAAATTTTAAAACTCGTAGAATTATAACATTTTATTGCTATATTTCTCAATATGTTTTCCGTGATTGTACTCGAAATAAAGAGTTAAATGCCAAATATATCTATTCATAACGGATTGATTCGTATATATTGAACTAAATCCACTTTACTGCTAAGAGGTTTTTATACGGAATATCTTGTATATACTGCTAAAGTAATCTTTATCTTATCTACCAAAATGTTTATTCTGTATTTAAATGAATAAGAACACATTTCATAGATTTGCGATAATACTGTAACATTTAGATTTTAATGATAGCATAAATGCTTTTATAATTCTGTAATATTATAAAATAGGCAGTTAAGAAATTTTGCTATTCTTTAAACTAACAATAAGCAATACATTCAGTCCTATTTACATTTTACGAAACAGAAATTAAACTAATAGTTTCGGAGGTTTCAATCTACAGTCAATATTCATTTTTGCTCTCCATCGTAAATATTTGTTTATATAAGTTAGTCTATATATAAAATGAATATTCAAACAAGATTAAATGCAAACATGACTTAATCTTACCTGTATGGTTGCAGAGTCAGCGTGGGTGGCTCATCCTGATCTCAATAGTGAAAGCAATGGACTGATGTTTACCGTTTTTAATGCGATATAGAGGTAGAAGAGGTAAGTAATATCTTCCACTAAGGAGAATGAGTTATCACATTAAATTTCATACCTCAAAGTAAACTCATCCAAAAGTGATCGTGCATTCAAACCATACACAAAAAAATTATAAATATACCTGGTGTGGGAATCCCACTTAACGGTCGACCAATTAATTTAGTAGTGGCTATTTTAAACATATTAATGCGTTTAAAATTAAAAAACCTATTTTGTATAGTTTTAAATTGCATTGTAACATTTCCTTGTACATCTTTAAGCAGAAACAAGCTAAGTTCACTTGCTTCAGCAAAACTATGCAAATGAACAAAAACTTGAAAGTTATGACAAACGTCTCTTGACCTTCAGGTGTCAGGAAGATGGTATTATTAATATTAAAAGTGCACTGCCCTAGCGTATTCTAACACTTACTTGACCATATACGAACTTTAATTGTCTAAAGTAGTAAGTGATTTCATGTTATCGCACTAATTTGCAGTTCTAAGCTATATCAAAATTTTCAAAGACACAATGGGTTAGTTTTAAGTACAGTATACAATTATATTTTTGGCTGAACTATAAATAAGCCTATCATTCGAGGGGTGGAAAAATTTAATTTTTGTCTGTTTGTACAAATATTTATGCGATTATTCGCCTAATATTTTGAAAAACTTACCTATAGACTGGAGATTTCTACATAAAGCTTTAATTATTAATGAGGAACACTGATTTCGATGATGGTGCATGTCACTACTACGTATTTAGATGAATTTATTGAATCATTTTTACTTTGACTTATTATTTCTCTAAGGACAAGTAGCTTAGATATTTCACGAAGTCCTAAAAGGACATTTGCGCTGCTTTTGGAGTGACAGAATGTTCTGGATGAGTGAAGGATCTTCCTGTAAATAGCATTCTCCTCGCATGAAGAGCAATCCAGCTTTGAACCAGCCTCTCCATTATACTTTGATTTAATGATAAACTATTGTAAAAACTAGAAAATAGAAAAGTAAATAGATTTTAAAAAATACTCGTATGACACTCGTATAAGGAATTTAATAGATACGACACACATTTTTATTGATTCAGCATGTAACATATTAAGATATTTAGCCTAACTATTCTAACACTATTTAAAGACTTATATAAAACTCAATTTAATGAAAAAAGTCAATATATATAGTGTGCCATGATATCTAGAGAAATATTCATCTGTTAACTGAATATTAATAAGAAACTGAATTTCTAGATACAAAATGAGTTCTATGATGATGCATGTATAATTACGCAAATTGGCTGAGCGTCGTTGAATATTATCACTCTACTGAAGGGATTAAACATTCTGTTCAATGTAGTCTTTATGGTTTTATGTCATTCTACAGTATATTTATAACGAAAAGAACTATACACTTCATTCTATAAGTATAAGCCTTTTATACGTTTCTGTAAAGCGTTCGCACCCCAACAATAAATTAAGAAAATGTGGTTGGGGATTCCTACCACAGTTAAGATTAGAGGCCATGTTTGTTTACGAACAAACATCTGTGCGTAACCAATTCTTTAATTTAATCGAGCGCTTAAATTCAATGTATAAATAATTTGATTGTATTTCCTTTTAACTTTTGACTCCAGTAGATGTAATTATCTGATCTAAGTATATTAAACTTAAGTGTTCCCTTATACAGGAAGTAAGTTACTAGTTATTTTAAATTATTCTTCGCAGATACATTATTTTTCAATAGACAACAAACATTTACTCATACTACATATATTTGTTTTAAATAAATGAATAGCCAGTTTGGATATTTTAAAAAGTTTTGCTTCTGTGAATATTAATTTCTCTGATAAAACCAAATTTATAACGGAACAAACTAAGTAGTGAATTTACATTTAAAAATTTGTTGAAATAATTAGAGATCCAGTTATATTAGGAGTGTAATACAAATTTACCACACATGTACTCGAAAATATAGTTTCCTTCAGCATACTGGTTTCTGCATTGATGGTTGTAGAAAAATTGCAGTAAACTTAAGTTCCACAGTTTGGCTTCTGCAATGTAATAATTATAGAAGTGAAGCACTTCACAGAACAGTGAACGTCGAGCAGAATGTTACTGTGGGCAGATTCGAGTGTTAAACAAACTGAGCTTCAATACTAGAACGGGAACGCAAATGTTTAGCAGATATCCATTATAGTTAAGCTCATAAAATGTTTATTTTAGGTTTTTAATTTATTTATTAGTACGTTCATGAGGATTAAGTTTAGAACTTCAGGTGCTCTCAATTAATAAAATAATTATAAACCATGGTAGGAGTAATCTGCACATGTTTTTTTTCATTCTCAATAGTATATGAATAAAATAGAACTGCCAAATAAGAGGTTTAAAGTGAGGTAAGTCCGAGTTAAAGTGAATTAGTGTATTGTTACTATTAATTTCTTGTTTTATATTGTTGAAGCTTTTTTCACACTTCCGTGTCCTATCAAAAGGTTTACTCTTTAGCAATTATTGGATTTAGTGGAAGTAGCTTAGAAGCTAAATAACACCTATAAAATGTTCCTGTAAGTATATTGCATTCTAATATACGTGAGCCTGAATAAAACATAATTTTAATTGATTGTAAGCTTTTATTATATAACGTAATTTATTAAATTTAATTTTTCAAAATATTTAATTTTTTATTATATTTAATTATAAAGATATATGAACATATTAACATTTGCAATTATCATTAGATTCTTAATAACACAACTGAAATAAATCAATCTTATTTTAAACTGACAATTACTTACTAGGTGAAACAGAATATTTAAGGTTATTAATTCTGAAAATATTATAACTTTTAATCGTTAATTCCAAATGACACTACTATTGAGTTATACACACAACATACTACTGAATGTAATTTCAAAACTAATTCCTTCCTTATTTAGACCATTTGAAAATTGTTAATGTTTATTGGACAAACAACCAACAGAGAATTAAAAACAATCTCTAACTACTCATGGAAAACATAATTAACTAATGAAAATAATGTATAATGTATACGGCGATGCAAATATTTGAACGAAACATAAATAGACCAAAATAAATGGTCTTTTACAAATAAAATATACGTAAGTACAGGACATGTTAATTCTATTGTTTGTTGTACTTGGTATTCAACATGTTTAGACTATTATAAACCTCTTTGTAGATTTATTGCAAACGGTCTTTTAGTATGTCGAACTCACTTATGTTTTCTACGATTATGAAGTTAATAAACTACAGTACCAAACTTAAGTTTTGACTTAATAAAATGGGACTAGAATATAAACTACTTAATACAAAATACACATAACTTGTGGTTAATGTATACATCATATTAATGATAAACTCTTTGTGATATGTAGAACTTAACTTTTTAACTTTTTGTTATAACTCTGTAGATGTAGGTTAAATTATTCCTGTGAGAAAGCCACAACGCACCTCACACTCGTGATGACGTCATTAGTATGTAGAGGAACTCGTTATCAACTCTCTCATGAACTGGGAGTAAAGCTACAACTGCACTGCTCTTGTCATTAAAGTTGAAACTTGTCAAACCGTAATGTCAGATAACAGGCAATGTGTCTGGAGCCCATCAGATATCTGCAGGTGTAACTGAAACATAGTTAAATTGCAGTAAACTAATATTAACAACTATAAATATTTATCAGCATTATTTTACATTCAAAAGCCAAATACATTATTTATTTATTGATCACTTTTTCTAAAAGATAAAAGTGCACAACTATACAACTTGGCAGAAATATCCTTTATAATCTGTAGATGGATTATACGAAAAGATTTTAGAGGATCCAGCCCGAAAAGTATTTTAAATTAATAAGTTGATGTTGTGCTTGTAGCATATCTCCATCTAATGAAGGGAACCGATGACTCGTGTCTGTTTTCTTTTCGAAAGCTTTACACTCGTGTAACAGTTATAATTGCGTCCCGATAAAAAATCGTTTTCAACCACCTGACTATGTTGCTACTAAAAATCTAAGCTATGTCGTATATAATCGGTGAAGGTCGTCCGTTCGTATATGCATAACCATAATACTACTGACTGATCATATTTAATTAAAACTTATAAGGCCTTAGACTTAGCAACTTGGCAAAAAATAGTCTTTATAAACTCTGGATAAACTAAAAAAAAAACTATTATTGATAATTCAGGAAATAAATATGTTAAATATTAAAAACCAAGTCATTTTTGTGCGTGTTGGTCAACACTGTCTAAATCTTGTACTGTAATCATAATTATTAAAAACTTTTCACAAATAATTAGCATTAAATGATATAATATGAAGGTGAAAGGATGTGCTATCTCGAATATAATCGGTAAGGCTTGCGCTTCTGACTATATAAAGGACAAGTACTTTTGTACTTCTAACTCATATTTTTTCTAAAAAACGTTAGTTCCTTGGACCATGATACTTTGCAAAAATATGCTTTATAGCCTCTAGATGCATATAAAAAGGTACCCATGTACCAATGTTTCAAAAATTTTGGACTTTATTATAAAGATTTAACGCACAGACGGATTGATAACGGCACGTTTTCAAGAAGACCATTTCGATTCAATAAACAAATTATTTACATTTGAGTAACACACGACTTTACACGCAAGTTTTTAACTTGGTAAGGCCAAAACTTCTAAGTTTACAAGTCAGTCTGTTTTCAAATTAAGAAGTAACGTAATAATTGTTTGTACCCAGCATATTGCAATTTAATATTTAATATGTCTTTTATAAGATGTTATTAGTACAAGACGCACCAAAACAAATTATAGGAGAAATAGTTTTTAAGATATTCAGGAAAGTTAGGTATATAAGACGTTATTTCTCGGTGGAAATGGTTACATATCATTTTTATTCAAATTAGTAGACAACAAGGAACTAAATGCACTTTTTTAGGCTTTCTCTTTTCGAAAGAGAAAATATACTGATAAAGTTATTAATCACGAGGTTCAGCCTCTTCGTCAGAAAGGGTTGTTATTCTTCTTGCCATCGAAAATGGCCAAGCTAAACAAAACACCACTCTTTCTTTTAATCTCAAGTTTTAAAGCCGGTGTTTAAGCGTCTCTACACTTATTATTAAGGAATATTTTTATTTCTACTTAACGTTTACTATAGAGTTTGTCTGAGCGTCATAGAAGCTTATTACTCAGTAGGCAGACATAATTTCTCTTAATCTCAGTGGGATATAAACATTTCCGATATAAAATATATAATTTTAATCGGTCGGTAGACTTCACTTACTGCAGGAAACTTTGTTCTGTAAGAATAAAGAAGCATGTCCATTCAAGCGTTTGCTGCGTGTTTAGAAACACGTAATGTGGGCTATTACCCTTTATGTATATATTATATACGACATTACCTTACAAAGGGAAGAAACTTGCCTGAAAATATACTTTGCTACATGTGTTAGCAGAAGCATGGAGGATATGTTTATAAACTTTGGTAAACTACATACAGAATAGCTTGCTGCAAATTGCTTCTTCTTTTAATAAATTATTTACAATGCAAATATAATAAATGTGTTTTTAATAAAATTGCTGTAAACTAACATTTTAATAAAGGTATTATTATTTTGTCACTTAAAATATTATATACTGATATAATGGAAAAACAATTTCATTGTGGAAAGAATTTATAAAAATGTTACTATCGGAATAGGACAAACTACAAAAGGAAACAATACGTTCTGTTTGTTTAGTTTACCAATGTAGACTCAGCAAAGAGCATATCGGTTATGTGAAACAACAAAGTGATAAAGCAGGTTTACCACAACAAAGCCAGATCAGTTTGGGTTGCAAATTTCAGGTTGGCAACAGTGGCGTCTGAACATACCACCACAGGCCACAGTATTAGGTTACCACCTCAAAGCAGTTATGACCATAGTCCGGTATCTTACCACCGATGCACCACATATCTCAATATATATAGCTATTGGGTATATCAGCTATACAACAGCTTTAAGATATATGGAATACTAAGAATATTTCGCTTTACTTTGTTCAAATATATACAAGTTTAACATAGTCCGTTTTTACATATCCCATACCATCATAATGAAAGGATAGGACCTACAACACTTGTCTCGTAACAACTTTTACTGAGGTTCAATGGAAAAGATTATGTCTACTTGAAGTTTCAGTGATAGGATAGTTTAGCTCTATGTGTTAATATCCCATGTGTTAAAATATTTCAAGATTACAAGCTTGTTATCAAATTTATTTGCTTTTTTATTTTTATTTTGCCATTAGTGTTGGCAAATTCAACATATTTTCTAATACTTTGCCAAATACCATAAAGTGTCATACACAGCAAATGCACCATAGCCGAGCACAGTGTTCTTGTCATGCAAAACGTGTAAAGAAGACTATCAGACATTGAATTTTTTCAGAGCCTCGAGTGATAAGCTCCACTCAATTCTCAGAAAATAAAGAAACATAGAATATGCGTGTGATAATAAATTACGATGTGCTCTATTTTTATTCTAATTTAAAAGTGTTTATATATCAGTCCAATATATTAGTGGTTACAATACATCATTCTATATGAACCTATAATATATTACGCCATTACAATTTATAATAATGCATTTGAAATTATCACACTTTTATTTATAAAAATTGTGTTATTGAAGACAGATGACTTGAAATAATACTATGATTTCGGACATTAAATATTGATATATGTTACAAAAGGTATAGCACTGCTGTTATATTTCTATGTAACACATAACAATGTCAAATGTCAGATCATAATTTCCTTTCAAGGCACTGTTACTATGAATGTTGCGTTTCCACCAGCTCTCCTTACTCTTATTGTAGCGTCTGAATCTGATGCTGTGACAGTATTGACTCCTGGAATCTGGAGTCATGTTTTTCCGAAGATACCCTAAAGAAAAGTCGGTGACCAAGAAGCAGTAGAGTAAATTCTTTACATTGTTTCAACATCAGAGACACCCATACTATAAAATATAGTATATATACTATACAGTACTGTATAGAGTATATCCAACCTTATGTATCCTGATGAAATTAGGTTCAGAAATAAGAAGGATGAACCAGGAATGTAGTAACACACAATAGATTCTCTTTATTATGAGTAATTTATTTCTTAATAAATGTATAAATAAATAAGTATATAATCCCAGCAGTAGAGCATGTACTCGTAGAAAGTTGCATGTACCTTGCTGAAAATAAAAGTCGTGATACTTAAACTAAGGGCGATATATTGTAATACATCTTAATATACACTTTTTTCACGCAATATTATATTATTATCGGTTGTTTTAAAGAAGGGTTAATACTCTAGGTCCATAAAATCCGCGAGTAATTGTGCAACCAAAACGTATTTCTTTACATTTATTCACTCAAAATATTATTGGCATATTATATATACACTAATTGGCATTTAATTAGCATCGTTAAAGAAGATTAAATAACTATCATCATCAAAACAATTATTAAAAGTATTTAAAGAAAAGAAAGATCCACAACACTTGTAAACCATTTAGGTTCTGTAGGAAGTTATAAATCTTAAGAGGCCCTTTGGTAAGTTATGATAAGAATAACAGCATGCTACGGGTTTTATACTTTTGTTTTTAGAATTTCAATTGTAATGGATGAGTATATAGGGCCATCGGTCGTGTGTTTATAAAGAGCAAATTTCCTCTCGGCTCTTGAACTTTCCGCATAATGATGTAAATATTAAATTAGCTTTACTAATATTCGAAGGACCAAAATATACCACGCCTACGTAGAATATAATTGGATCGTTGAGTGGTACTTATATTGTTACGGTGTAACTGTTACCGCCTCACTATTATAGCAATATAACATAATCTTAATTGCGGATGTCACAATGATCTGGTTATATGGTAATTAGCTGGTGACAAACTGTGTTGTCACGTGGTTATGTCCGCTGATTGCTCTATTTAATTCAGCTAATTGCCCACATACAACAACCCAATGACATTTTCCCTAATAAGCCAAATTCATTTTTATACTTGATCAACTCTCTATGTAAATGTTAAAGTTGAATTTCGCTGTAATTTTGCCCATAATTAATAATGGCTAAACTTTTATGGATATACTGTTGGGTTGTAGTTCATACTTCATTACAAATTCGTTAATAAAATAGGGGACTGTAGTGTTTATAATCCATGCTTTTTCTTTTTTTCATAACATAAATGTTTATTTCAAACACTTTTTTACTAAAGAATTGTGATAGGTGTCACATTTCAATGTATGATTTTCATGTATCAAAAAGTTTCTCGATTTTTTAAAATTTTGATTATTTAGTAACAATTATTTAACTTTTTTATATAAATATTAAAGACACAAAATGAATAGACAAAAACTTTACAAGACAAATTAAAGTGTCTAAGAATAAGTATTTACTATAACTTTAAACTGACACATTTCCATAATAAAACAAGATTAAACATAATAATTATGGTTTTATTTGAGATGACAGAAAAAAAGCCTTATTCGTTGCTAGTCGTTTTTGTACAATTTTACAGTCATTATATACGCTTGAAGAATAGCCGTTTGGCATAATCACTGATACTCTTTTACAGATGTTTTAAATTTTTTAATAGTAAAAAGTTAACAGTTTTTTTAAATTAGTACACGTTAAACATTCGATTTCAGATAAGAATCATGAAAACAGTCTTCATTGAATATTTATTATACTATCGCTTTCGTAATTTCACTATCTTTCTTTGTTCTTTTTACCCTAGATTTTTTACTTTCCCACGTAACGCAGACAAAAATATGCTTCTTTGGCGCTTATTATTGCATGAAAGTTTTTGTTCTTTTATTATTAGGCTACTGTTTTTTAGCAGGCCCATTCGACTTCCTTCTCTTACTAACTACGGTATTTGATATTTTTAATATTTATACATGAAATCATGTTCTTTGATTTCAGTAATGAACGAAATTTTCTCTTCATTTATCTATTTATTGACAGTTATTCTCTCTCTCCATATACTCAAAATATTAGCTAAAAATAGTAACTTTCAGTAAAAACTAGTGTCGTTTTTTTACATATGTACAGACCAACGGGTGTCTAGAAGCGGACTATACGAAAAAATATGTTTATTAAATAACCTTTTAAAATTCACTTTTTACTGGCGGTACAAAATTTCTGAATTTGTTCACGTTTTAAAGCTCTGAATGTTAATATATTCGGTTTACATTTGCTTTTAGTTCTAAACTAGAATTATAAATAAATGCACTGATCTTATGGCTTTTTCTAATTTACAACACACAGCATTAGTATTTATAATAAACCTTATATAATATTTCTATTACATTGTGAAATTGAACAAAATTACTTGTTAGTAATATAATGAATAATACACTTTCTTTATCAATAAGTTACAATCTTAATGTGATTTTAGAAAAATAAAGTAAATACAACTTATGTATACTAGAGAACAGTTTATTTTCAATCTACATATGTAAAAAGGCTGCGAACGTAAATTTTCGAACGATTGATAATCAATACATCCTATGTTTACTAATGAAGTGTAAGTCTTGTTTGTACTAGAGGAGGCTGCACCAAAGTAGTCCGATGATTTTTTTTAAGGCAGTGTTGCCGTATCGCTGCCGTCTGTTAGCTATTACCACTATGACGTGATTATACTGTCTGCTTTACACGTTGTCTGCAGACAAATACAAATAAATTTACGTTTATTTGTCTATGAACGTACGCACAGTTGATTACAGTAGTTTTTCTTTATTGAGACAAGAGTTTGATCAGTATTGATCGGTATAGACCTCGCCCTAAATAAGTTGATAATTTTAATTTTATGACGTAATACTGATCAAAGTCTTGTCTCAATAAAAAAAAAACTACTGTAATCAAACAAGGGGGGACTCAGATGCAAAAGTCGCCATCGACTTATTTTCGTGCGTGCTGTTCTGCTGGGAAATCAGTGAGTTTAATTAAAGTAGATGAATAGACCAACTACATATTTGAATCTTCAAATGAAATTTCAAGCTAAGTAGTGTGGGGAAAAATTACGAAAATATTTTCCTATATAGTTAAGTGAAGGAAAAGAAGAAACTGCATAGGCTATCTGAAAAGATGAATTCATCAAAATACTGATTATAAAAACCTAAATAGATTCTAATTTATTGCATATTGATATATATTTACAATCCAAATAATATCTGTTATTTCATTGACAGTTTTAACGATTATTTAATTACCATAGATGTTTTTGGTAAGATATCATATCTTGTTTCAAACTATTAGTTTATTACTATAACGTCAAATAGTAGTAATACCAATGTAAACTCATAGGTCAAAAAACTATGCTGTAACGCACACAATAATGTTTATTGAATCTCTCAGCAGCAAATATATTTAACAAATCCCTTTAAAATCCTTGCTATTAATTAAAGTTACAAATACTTTTGCTGTGATCTTGATAAGTTTTGACATCTATAGAGAATATTTGAGAATCAATAAATAATTAAATAAAGGATGCATGAAAAATAACTTTAAGCAGTTTGTTTATTCTAATTTTAAAATTTAATAAAACAACGTTTTTATAAAATAAACGTGAAATATTTATTGCACAACATTTGGATGATAAAGAAACGTCATAAGTTTTAATTATTAAACTTTGATGATCTACATATGAGCAGAAAACATACATCGTGATTGTTACATCGGTAACAGCCAATAAAATCCGACATCTGCGCCACCACTAATGAGAGTTTAACGAGCTTGCAGTGACAATCAGAATAGCAGTTACATTATACGGTGACTATAAATGTAACGGTGACGAAATAGTTACCGTCCTGATTTTATAAGTTCTCCATAATGTGAATCTATTACTGTTACTGAAAGTATTATGTCTAGTTAGTATATGCAAGGGCTTTTTAGTACTTTTAGTCGCTTTTACTGACTTATTAAATTTGTTGGATTTAAGTCAATTATATTATGTCCATAAACATTAACGGTAAGGTTTTTGAGTGGCGCAACCGTTATATTTAAGTAAGTTTTATTTAAGCGTCAGTCACGTATTAGTGCACTTCTATGAAGTAATAGAATGGAATCCTACCATATTTTTGTATCGGGTTTAGGCATAAATCACATATGCGTACATCTGGTGCATGTATTTAATGCTCATGATTAAGAGGATCACAGGTTAAGCGAAATTGCGAGAAGGTCCTTTTTAGGGTTTGTACTTGTAAGATCGTTTCCAGTTAGAACTGATTATATTGCCGACGTTAAGTTTGAGACCGATGTTTTACTCGAATAAGCACCATGTATGTATATTTATATCCCTAAATATACAGCTTTATAGGGAGCTTTAATTTATAACAGTAAAGTTTTATAGGTTTTTATGAAAATACTTTGTTATTTAAAATTAAAATTAGCATTGAAATAATAACACATTACGTTTAATTACATTATAAGAACTGTCATCCGTTTAACATTGAGACAGCAACTTCAAAAGATGAGCGAGAAGAACCGTAATACCGTTGTGGAACTAAAAAATTAAACATAACTCAAACTCAACAAATATATAATAATAAACAAATCACACCGAAACCAAGACAGTTTCCATAACTTTTTATGTAATTTAATTGTAAATTTTGATAGAGAAATAAAATTTTATAAGAGAAATAAAGATTCCTCATACATGCATATTGCCTGAATGGTTAAATTATAAAACGAAGAGATATACGATTTAAAAATTCTGAATTTTATTAGATTGCAATAAAGGAAAGGTTATTTTAGAAACATTTATTAATATCCTTAAGGCTAAAGTAATTTATTAAGAGATTGGTAATTATTAATCGTATGTGCAGAAAATGTTCCCTTAAATTTATGTTAACGGATATCAAAGGAAATATTAGTTATTCTTACCCTAAAAATTAACTTTTGTGCTTATATAATGTTTGAGACCTAACTTTTAGGTATATACACATACACGTTGGACTATGAAGCCTACTACAATTAAAAAGCTTCTTCTTTTTGAGGGTCGTATTCCGCTTCGAATATAAGCAGTAGAGCGAAAAATGCTGTTTATTTTCAATAGTCAATCACTATACATCAAGCTGGTTTCATTGGTCACTTCTGCTATATATAATACATAGATAATAGTATTTGTCATCCTAAATGTATCACATAACAACAGCTGATATTTATTCATGAAAATACAAATATATTGGTAAGCAAAAATATTGCTTATCTATTGGTATTAACATAGCTATGGTAGGAAGGGTTGATTCAATTTCATTATTGATTTTAGCTCCATTAATGAGTCTATGAGACTGCCACTTCACCTATTTATGGGTGTCTCTGAAATCTAAATGTTTAACTGATCATTTTTAACTTCTTCGCCACCGACCTTTTTTGGATTTCTAAAGACCAATATGACTCCAAATTGCAGGAATCAAGTCTGATACAGCATCAGATACCAGACGCTACGATAAAAGAAAGGTAAACTGGAGCCAAATTTAACATTCTTATTGGTAATAATCAAAATTATTCAATTATGAATTTAGTCTTTTCTTAAAATACTTAGCAATAATTTCAATGTTGTTACACTTAAAAGACAAAAGGAATATTTTCAAAAAGTTGCCCTTTTGACAGTAAACTGACAGTGCAATTAATCACTACGCCGGCCCTGTCATCAGCAGGGGTCATTATTCTTCTAGTCATCGAGATGAACAAGCTAAGCAAAACGACAGTCTTTCTTTTAATGTCAAGGTTTTACAGTGACAGTTAAACTCAAGTGTGTATTGTTAAGAACAAACAATATTTTAAACTCATTAACAAAATTCTATTTATACTTATTATGCACACTGATAAAACTGATATTTTATTGATGAGTAAGAGTACATTCAAATTTTAGACATTAAGAGATATGCATATCTAATTGGTTTGAATTGTTTATATTAAGAATACAAAATTGTTTTACTAGTCGTCCTACACTACTAGTTACTAGTTCTTACTCACTACACTTTGTGTCGAGGAACAGTTTACGCTGGAAATGTGTGCTGAACTTGCTAGTTTAATGCGCACTAACAAATAATAAATCGCTCCATATTTTGAGAACAGACCTAGGGAATATTTTTCGTGGACTTTCATTTCCATATGAGAAGAATCAATTTTGATTACAGAACGACTTATACAATTGAATTTGTCTGAGCGTAGTGACAATGTTTAGGTTGTATGTGGATACCTGTGATGAGAACAACAAAATCGCAGAAAAAAACTAATTTTTAAATATATTGAGTAAAATCATATAGAGTTTTAATATAAGATACAGTAAAACGTATATAGACTTTAAGAATAAAAATAAATATTCCTTTTGAACTGCAAAGTGAGTTAAATTTGTTTAATAGAGTGATTAGCACGGCATAAGCTTTAAACAGGGAAAGCATTTGAATAAACATGAATTTTGTTTTATATGTATAATTAATAATTGTGGTCTGTATTGTTTCTAAACGTACGTAAATAAATCAAACTACTTTAACGTAGAAAAATAGAACTAATTTCAATTTGTACTGACTCACGTGTAATTAATAATAATAAAACTTCGGTAATATTATACTTTACAACTTTCAATATTCTACACAGATTATGTGACAATTGTAACTTGTTGAAAATTGTTGTGATACGCATCTATAAATATAACATTTTCATTTTAACGCAGAGAAACAGCAGGATCTGTTTGAATAGTTTAACAAGGTAAACACGGCAAAGAGCACATCTGTTATGTTGAACAACAAAGCAATAAATCAAATTTACCTCAACAAAGCCAGATCAGTTTGGGTTGCAAATTTCAGGTTGGCAACAGTGGTGACTGAGCATACCACCACAGGCCAAAACATTAGGTTTCCACTTCAAACTATTCCGCCTATCCACCGAGCCACAGGCATCTTTCTTACTACTATTGCACTGTAGATGTCAATAGATATCGTATGATTTCTATTGAGTACGCCAGTTGTAAAACATCTGCAATTTTTAACGGATTTATGGAGTATTTAAGAATATCACACATTAGTTTATAGAAGTACTTTCGCTCTTTGGGGACTTACTCTTTACTAATTGCGTTCAATTAAGTGACAAAAAGTAATTTGATTTTGTTATGGAAACTTCAAAGATAAGCTAGCATGTGTGCTATCAGATAAATTATAATTATAAAAAAACATGTAATTCAGCAGTCAAATATTTTTACTATCCAATCTATTCAGTCCGATTAGGAAAAATAATAAAATACGTTAATATTAATTACTGGTTAATATATATTAGAGCATAGGTCGAGTACTACATCAAATTAAAGGATAGTATTTGTAGAGAACCATGCCATAAATTTGACCTGCAATTTTCACTCTTGACAATAAATATGCTAGTTTAAAGGTTAAAACATTTACAATGTAGTTCCTGTTCTAGGTGGTTTAATATACCTGTTTTTGCTCAAGTTGTGCAAGCTAAATTTAGCAAATGAATACTGAAGTTAAGAAGTTGTTTTTAAGGTACTTATTGACTATCCACATCCAGTGGAGTATGCACCACAAGGATTTCGGTAAAATAAATTAACTTAATCGTAACCCAAAGTATACATAATCCTAACAGAACAAAATTTGATGGCTCTATTTCTTTCCTTCTAACTACTTTCGGGTTATCACCCTGACATGACAAGAATGCTAGTTAATTCAAAAAGTAGATTTATATGTGCAGTGTTTTCGCTTAATTTGTAATTCTTTGGGAATTATAAAGCCAGTGTTGGATTTTTTACAAACCGCATAATAGTATATATTAAATCTAAAGAGAATCATAATAAAAGCAGAAAGTTACAAATAAGAAAAGTTACTGGGATTATATTATTTGTAATTTTTTGACTTGTGATATATACGCGACTATCAATAAAGGTAACATCTTCGGGCTTTCTAAAGGCATACATATCTAATGTTAGAGCACTCAAGCATCATAGTGGCTTGACACCCTTTGGTTATTAATGTATAATTCGAGTTTAAAGGTCAACCCCCACCACACATTATCGTTAACAACCCTACAGAAGTGTAATATTGAGTTATCTCAAATTCAAATTATTTTAATTGAGATGAATTATTGAGATTTTCCTAAATTTTAATCCTGAGGTATAATAAAATGGAAATGTAATTATTTTATATTTATGCTATTCACAATATCTTCTTTTGAACTTTGCAATCCAAATGTTTTTGTTATATATTTAAAATCCCTTCATAAAGTTTGATTTTCCTCTGGAAAGATTTAGTTAAATTTTCATCGGGCTCATTGTGTTTCATTTATACTTATGGACCACCTCTAAAAATATTATAGAGTATACACTATACCAGCTCTAATAACAGGTGTCGTCTACCCTTTTTTTTGTTCAGCTAGTTATGTTCGAAACTTCTATACCAGAAATAAGGTTAATTTAGGCTGCTAATGGTACATTCTTTATCTCCAGTTGGAAAATCTGCCAGTACTGTGGGTATCTCCACTTGAAGCCTTCGCCAATAGATTACGGTTGGAAATATGAATTATTTGGGTATGAGGGACTTCACAGATATGGTTTTGAACGTTTAAACTTCAATTTCATCGGAATTTCAGAGAAATGAGAGGTTTCTGTCTATTTTTAGATTTCGTTCCTTCTAGCATTTAGAATGTTTTTGCCTTAAATATCTGTATCTGCTTTTTAATCACTTAAAATAAAAACTTGTTATAGAATTCATTCGCCTTCATTATAAAAATTTTGGAAAAAACGCAACTGTGTGTATTTGTAACGGTTCGTTCAATCAATTCTATAAACACAAGGTTTATAGATTTTTAAAAATTGATTTAGTGCATAATAATAATTCTCTAAATTATTTGGTTATCAGTACGTGCTGAGACGGTTTAAACTTATTTTAAGTAAAGTTATTTCCATTTAGCTGTAATTGGCAATGTTATTAATTCTACAAACTATTAAAACACAATCTAGTATAACCATGAATGCACATCCGCTTTTAAAATAAGTGGAAGAAGCAGAGGACAATTGTAATTGGCTGAAGCTCAGTCAACCGGCAACCAATGTGACCAATATCAGCGACAATATAGCTCCATAATTGGATAATTATCAAGTTAACATACATAATATGCTTGTGGTGTATAAACTTAACATAATTAGGTACAATTTCTAAGCTAAGTTGTACGTGAATACACGTCCGGCTGTGCAAATGAGTTGATGAGGGTGTAGCTGTTTCTTAATTGGTTGAAGTTTAAGCAATAAACCTCCAACATGATGAACAGTCATTATATATATATATATATATATATATATATATATATATATATATATATACATATACATATGTATATAAATTATTATTAAATAATGTACCATAATAAGTTTTAGTTTGTTTGTGAAAATAATTTCTTAATGCACACTAAAATTGTGAACAAGCTATTTATTGGTAATTAGTATTACCAAGTTAATGTGATAGTAATTTACAAATTATGCTATAATAATAATGATAAAAAAAATTATAATATAATTTACATTGAATAATACTCTCTAATTTAAAACTCAAATCTTGTACGGAAGTTTGGAATAAATATCTTTACATCAAAAACGCTAATAGTAATGTTAATTGTCTTCGTTTATGAGGCTTCATTAGGGTCTCACAGATGTATAAAATCCCCAAAGGGTTCTGATGGCACAACTACGTAACCCTGAATCTAATGGAACAATAATACCGAAGGCGATGTGGGCTTCCAGACAGTGATTTGGGCACTAGGCCCATTAGTTCGTCTAGCAAATAGAACATTTCCGTCAACCCGTTATAGTACACTTCTTATACATACACACTCAGAATTTATAAATGTTTAGAAACCCAAAATGACATAGGCACTAAAAATATATTACAAATTAAAATGTAGCATAAAGGTAAGAACAGTTAGGAATATACAAACGTAAAGAATGAAATTTTTTCTTTATATCCAGTAGGAGAAAATATAGAAAGGACTGGTACTTACAAAAAGAGATGGATCATGTGTATTTAATGTGGATTTACTCTGCTCCTTCATTTTATAGCGGATCTGCAAGTCTTTCAGTGCAGTAAAGGAAGCGTCTATTATAACCGACAGAAGGCTTTATATGTAATAACATCATGTTTCTAGTAACAAACTCTTGGGAAAATTACATAGTAACCGTTAAATGAATCTTGATAGTTGGTAATTTTTAAAATACTTTTCTTAATACTTTTGAGTCTTTAATTGTGTGCAAGATCAACTTTTGATTATTTATTACTAAATTACATATTATTTAAAAAGGAGTGCTTTAACCATGTACCTAAACACATGCTTCGAGATTGGGTTTTTGAAATATCTGTTACAATCTAAAACGATTAGAACAACTTGTGACATATTCAAGACGTAATACAAATTTTTAGAACGGATTAGAACCCCATAGGATAATTCATGCATGGTATTTGAAGTATCCAATGACTGAAGTTTTCTTAATAATAAATTCTAACTGTTTATTTTACAAATATAAGGTTTCGTTCAAGTTAAAGTTATATGCAGCTTTACAATGTTTACGTTTAATCATTACACCTCATGAATGATCCTCAAAATGTGTAAATATAATTAAATACATTTATTATCTGGAAATTTCCCACTTACAGAATACGAGACTTTGCTAACTTCCAACTCTTTAATCCTTCTATAAATAAATTTTTTTCACAAGTGGTTCAGTGCGTAAGTTTTCTTAACTTCGTTTAGACGGTTAATATTCAAAACATGAAATAAAAAATAAAAATTTATTACAACTTATAATACTATTATTAATTTGTATACTTTCGGCCATGGTGAGGTACAGTGAAAACAAATATAAATAAAAAAATCTATCCAACTAAAATTTACATGTAAAGGAAAAAGTAACTTTGAACATGTTTTTTATATTTAATTTATGTGTAATAAAGTTATAGTATTTAAAAGTCTATAAAATATTTTTGCACAAAACTTCCTTCTCGTATAAGATTATCAATGGATTATAAATTTTAAACTAATTAACTTTATTGCTAATTTCACGTTTAGTAAAGACATATATATATATATATATATATATATATATATATATATATATATATATCATATAAGCAGCTGTAATATTAATGCGCTTGATTAATGAAATTTTAAACTTTCGAAAATATATGAAAGGTCGAATTAATTACTGTTCATTATGTGACCACCAAACAGTGTAAACATTCTATGTGTGGCTCCATTGATGTCTCTAAAACGATTAAATTTACTAAAACGTTTAAATGTCGGACTTCATCTACTTTCAAGCGACAAGTAAAAATTTGTTATTGAACGTTTTATCGCCATTTTACAATATGGAGACCAACGTTATCATTTGCCACAGTACACCTTACATCTTATGCAGTTTTAGATGTAAATTAATTTTTTTTTATCAGGCATTTTATGTTTTGTCAATATACATGTTTTAAAATGTTTAGAAACAATTCAGTAATTCCAAACATAATCAAAAATGTGAATGGCGTTATTTTTAAGTGGACTATTAGTAAGGGTTTCAGATTCAGTAATACAATTTTAGTGCTATCAGTAAATTTCCAACATAGGTGTAAATATTAAAATTACGAAAATAATTAGCACCACATATAGGTTGTATGGAGATGGCTTTATATATGTTCAAACCATTGCAGACCATGAATTAAAACTGCGCATATCAATACTATGTATAAATATCCACGTTTTCGTGAAAATATGTTACTTTTCAAAAGTAAAGCAGGTCACGGTCCACATAGTCAGAAGAAACTCTTATTTCAGAGAATAGATCGAGTAGTACGTCCAATTAGCAATCTGTATTAGGAAAACACAATGCCACAAATCCGACCTGAAATGGTTCAATGTATACAAAATGGTAGAGTACATCGTTCCTTATTTCCAGTCTCAACTGTCTGGGTTTTAATACTGTAAGTAACTCTTCTCGTTCTTTTAGAATGACAAAATAATTTACTATGAAATCAATCACATTTTCCAAATTTAAACCTCTATATAATATGTTATGTATTTGCAACTTACTTTGATGTTAACCTAACTAAAGGCCTAAGTATGAGGGAGTACCGTACCTTACCCGCTTTGCTTGTAAGCCTGGAAAAGAGCTAGGCTTCTCTTCTTTCAATGTACATAATTGAGAAATGTACCTCGCTATCCCTCTTCATGGGATCTGAACAAGAGGCGACCCCAACCACCAACCCTACGTATCCTGAATATCCTGTCACTCCGGAGGTAACAGGTCCTTTTATGACTAAGCACAATGAGAGGTTTCTCACCTTCTTCCAAGTAAAAAAAAACCTAAGACTGTATCCATTAGAACTATTAACAATGAGAACCCGTGGCAAATTCACAGCCCATGTCACGTTCACAGTGGTAATAACTAAAGGACGAAGAGTAGATAGGAATGAAGATAACAATGTTGTAGCGGAAACATTAGTTAGCTAAAGCATGGAACTTACGTGTCCAGCCACTACAGTGAACACGGCACTCCCGTGTTTGGACACGCAAGGTCATAGATTCCTTGTCTCGACTACTGCTTGTCATATTTTACATACTGAATAATGTTCTAAGGCATTTATCATTAAAATAAACCTTTAAGGATAGTACGCCGGAGATTTGCTATCGTTATACATTACGAAAAGTGTAACACTAATATAATACATGTATAATTGTGTATTATAATAAGTCATAGATCATAGATTCATTCTGTTTAAAAAAAATTATGGTTGCCTGTAAAGTCGGTTTTACGGGCGAAGATTTTACGTGACAACGTCTTTTTCTCGGTAGAATATTTATTGATATGAATATTATTAAATTGCACAATAGGAACAAGGAATTGAATGAAAATAAGAATTGCACAAATTTTAACTATAGAAATATATTTTGTTTACTAAAACATTGTACATAATTTGAAATTAATTAAAATTTGTTATTGTAAATGGTAAAGTTGAATAAAAACATTTACTAAAATTGGAATTTGAAATTCTTGCTAAAACACAGTTAAATTCTAACTCCGAGCGTGGTGATTGGTCGGTTTAGTTCGTTTGTTTGGTCGCACTGTTATGACAGGTTAGAGGTTATAATTTGTTATTTTAAATGTTTGACTAGCAATACGCGCTGTTTCTTCTCAATCGACTGAATTACGATTGATTGCAGAGTGATTTAAACTAATAATTTACTTAACACTATCAACATTTGTCAATAGTATGACATAACCTATAAACTCAGTTTCTCAACTTTTGTGTCAATCTAACAATTAATCAATCAATCATAGTTTACGATAATGGAATATCAGTGTACAATTATTTACCTTTATTGTTGTAGTTGTTGTAAATGACGAATCTAAGCACTCCACATTTTCACGAATAAACATAGTTATCTGCTTTATCCGGTGCGGCGGACCCACAGTTATCTGCTTTATCCCGTGCGGATCCCGTGCGGCGGACCCACTGGACGGGCATCGTAACGTTACCGGGCGTTACACTTTTTCATGAGTGACTCCGAGCCGCAACCTAATTTAAGACGTTGTCACGTCAAAACTTACCATATTTTCACACTAGAACTATTCTCCTAACATTTACTGTTGAATACTCGTAAAACAGTAATGCATATTGTTACACTATAGATGTCCGTAGGTTCTAAATAATTAAAGACCCTTTACTACCATATGTTCCCTAAGCACAATGTGTGTTTGTATACACAATCAGACTTTTGCAGTTTTATTCTTCGTCACATAATAAATTATTTGTTTCAAAAATCGTATTCGCTGTGAAGGAAACAGGACTTGTCCGGAGATTTATCATCGTTCAGTGATACAAAACAACTATTACAACTACGTTTCTAGATTTACAATCTGAGCTCTTCTTCATGTGATAAACTATCTTAACAAATAATAAGAAACCTAACCAGAGCATGCAGTTAGTGTACATGGAGTAGACATACAACGTTGTTGGTCTTGACTTATGCGTGTCACGATGTATGTTCGTTTGGTGTTATTTGTTTCTTTTTACATAGATTGTAACAAGTTGAACGTCTAAGAAATATTTTCTCGTTCTCCCTAAATGTTTTCACATATTTTGAAGCGCCTGCATTTCTGTAAAAAACTGCACACTCTACGTATGTTCTGGGTTAGTACATCAGGCTTTTCAGGCACCACAATAGTCATAACAATAAGCTATTATAAATTGATCAATAGGGAAAATAGATCAAATTACTACAAAAAATATACGGCAAAAAGCTATATTTCAAATTATGAATTGAATAAATCATTTTACTAGTTCCAATCAATGTGAAGTGCAGTCATATCTCAAACTGTTGAATTAATGATCGTTTAAAAAATTAATTAATCATAATAATAATTATTACAAATAAACTGATATATCTTTATTGACAAATTTGAGGCTGATTTTTAACTAAATATTTATGGCTAATTAGTCTATAATACTATAATAGAGTAAAATATAGTATTATACCTACATTAGCCACTGTGTGTTATAAACGTGTGTTGGTAATTTTTATATTCATTGTTTTGTCACACTATATTTCGGAAATTCGCCATCTGTAATTAATTTTACTATAAAAATACTTTTAATAATATTAAGTTTTGAATTCTACTACTCAATTTTGGATGGTACTGTAATAATTAAGCAACATTATCTTTTCCTACAGCTTAATTTATTACATTATTACAATATGATATAATTTATAAATAAATGTATATTATATGTATATAAATTCATCAATATTTTGTTATAAAATCATTTTATACATTATCGTAATTATGAACTATTATACTTAACTAACACGATATTTTTAAAGTCTTATTTACGTTTAGTACGTACATGAAATTCAATTATAAGACCTGTTTTCCTAAAAAGGTAAGACTTTGACATTAGCAATACATATTCTTAACATTTTCTTTCTTTCTTGTTCAATAGAAATGAAAGTTTAGTCCTGCTGCCCTCTAGATGTTTACATAGACTTTAATTCCATTGCATTGAAACGTTTTAATCCATTCCTCACTGTCAAACAAGAGAGACCTGTTGTCTTGATACCCTCAGACAACAGACTTGTGTAATTGAGTTTCGTGTCCATTATTGTAGAATGTCTGTTGCACGACCTGAACTACTGTAGTAAGGCAACTTCTGGACTTGCTAGAGGTTCTCTTTTCCAGTCAGAGCACCAGTTGACACACACTTAATGAACTGTTCCTTTTTATGAGCAATAATGAAATTGTTTCTATTTATGAGAATAATACAGCAGAAATATTGCATAAACTGTCATCAATAAATACATTATTAAAATCTGTAAAAACCTTTGTCATTGATAAATGCTGGATATAAATTTGGACGTTTGTTTATGTTTGAGTTATATAGTAATATACTAACCTTATAGTGTAATTTTGACGGGAACGTGACACTAATAAGGAACAAAATAAATAAACACAAGATAATGGTTGTTGGCAGAACAGTACGGGAGAAAAATAGATGCCTAGATTTGTTGCTCGCTAAAGTACTCAATTTAACATTCTGCTACTGCGTCTTATCACATTTTTTTAATTTTATTTTTAAGGAGAGGCCGATCCCCTTTTAAGCCTTATTCTGTCCGTCCTCATGGGCCACTGGCCTGTTCAAGGATCTTATCAAACAGAATAAGGGGGAGAGTCGATACAGTAAAGGTCGATGATGGTACTGATAACAAGTGCAACGGTCACAGACAGGATTTGAAACCTGTGCTATCTCTAACTCAGACCCAAAGTCCAACGATTTAGACCGCTCGGCCATCGGCACTCCAGGCTTTCAGTCTTGTACTTCACAAATTTCTTCTTAGCTTATTTTTAAATTTTGTTAGAATACTAATTTCTTTATATCTAAACTAGGATTTTTTTTTTAATTACTCACTATTATGGTACTAGAGGAGCTAAAACGTCATAAATCTTCTTTTTTTATTTGAAATCATAAATCACTTTTATTATCCACCCAATCCATGTCATAAACTCTCTTTCATTTAATTCTGCCATCATTTCAATTACCTCGGTAATATTACACGAAATCTATAGAAGTAAGTCTTCGAGGGGAAAAAAGCAGGCAAAGGAGTAGACAACTCACGCAACGGTGGACATACTGTTTCCGACCGTGACGTCACCGATAAGACTTCTCTGTGATTTGACTGGCTCCTGAGCTACTTGTTAGCGGCCGCCTTCTAGTTAACCACAATTGTAAATTTCCCAATAAAAACGCATTACTTACCGTTCAGTTACGCGTGTAAGCCACTAGTACAATCTAGTGTTTTAATTGGCTTAAAATCAAAGTAGATCACTGCTTTACAGTCAGATTTAACCCATGTAAGATAATAGCAAGTGAAAATACTGAACAGAAAATTCGCATTAAATCTTGCTGCTTTCTGATTACCGCATGTCTTGCCATCAGTTTGAGTCTAGTAAAAGAAAGTGAAAAAACTTATTTTTAAACGAAATTTACAACATAAAGTCAACTGCGTTTGTTTATTACAATTTTAGCGTTACTTATTCAACGCAAAAGCGTGCACTACCACTTGAAAGGTATGCTTCCACAAGCTGAGAGCAACAAACATTTTGTAAATTAAAGGGCATCAGCTGTTTTGACATGTTTGTTGCTTTACTTTTAATGTTTTAATAAAACGTTTCTAATGAAAAGATTATTTAATAACATCAACACTCTAATGATTATATTTTTATAATTATACGTATAAAACAAAATAAAAATATTTAAGTTTCCGTACTGTGTAATTGAATCTACTCGTATTACAGGCAATTAGTGTTCAATAAAGATACATTGATACTTTAAGTAACAACAAATAAATGCAAACAAATGACAATTAAAAGTAATAACCTAACCACTGCTAGATCTGTTGCAAATACAAACCTAAACACAAATTCGAAGTTTAAATTGCAGTTAATAGTTAATGTACGGCTGAAGTTTGAAGCACACAAACCTTCCTTCATAAACGTTGTTCTATGATTTGTGTCTTTACTAAGGTAATTCTGGCTCATACCAAAGTTTTCAAATTTTGCTTAGTTTGAGTAGTACCTTCGTTGGTAGTACCACAGGAATGTTTATAACCTTAATATATAGTGAATATTATGGTCATAAAATATAACTTAATTTCTTCTTTTTTCTTGTGTGTTTCACATTTTTATATGTCAGCCCTCAAAAGAAGCAGATATTTTACAAGATAAAAACCACACAACCAAACGTTTAAAGAAAAATTATGTTATGACAACTAAAGTACAACGTTTCGGTTAACACTAATGGTACGGTATAGCTTTGTAGAAAATAATGTTAAAATTTTGTGGTAAACAACCAAATAAAAAATGTGATGACATTATGTCGAAAGTGCAATTATATGCCTGGGATCTATTATCAATACAACACACGATAAAAACGGCGACATATCACAGACAGCACACCAGCCAAACACAATAGTTTATCCTATCATAGTCGTGTTAAACATTCATGGTCTATAAAGGTCCAAAGAAGTGTAAAGGGATAACGGTCAGGCAATATTTTCAAAAAAATCCCAAACTCTTAGCTGATGTAACGAAAGAATAAGGACCAGAGATATTTATTTTCTTCCATAAGAAAAAGTGAAACCAAGATGTGCTGGCAGTTCTCTTGGTACGATTTTGGAGTCTACGATGAACCTTTAGGAGGCTTCAGGCTTAGAGTATGTAATATGTTATATGTAATATGTAATGAGTCTATGAGCTTAAGTCTATATTGTGATTGTCTTCCATAACTATATGTGAAATAAGGCATAAAGGGAGGTAGGTATCTTGGTATGAGAGTGACGGCCTTAAGGTGATTTGGAGGGTATGAGTACAGATTCTATAATTGGATTGTTAGAAACTACGAGTTTAGACTCTACGATGGAACTGTTAGGGTCAATAAATTTAAAGCCTAATATGGGATAATTTGAGCTTCTAGGCTTAAAGTATGAGATAGGATTGTTAGAGACTGTGACTGTATAATCTAAGATGGGCTGAGTCTTTAAATATGTGATAGGATTGTTGAAGGCTACGAGTTTAATCTGTGATAAGGATTCCGCAATAATACTAGATTGCATCTCATGATCCAAAAGATTTCCTTTTACGGGTCTTATGAAGATGTACAAGTTTTAGCTCACACGGAGTATAATTGTAAAAGTGGATTGAGATGGGAACTGCTATGACGAACATTACTAAATTTAGGGAATACTTTACTACTGATTAAAGTGTACATGAGATTTTCTGGATAACATTATCATTTCGCATTCATAATTGTTTAAGGCTATTTAGAAACAATCTCTTGATGGTGGCAATGGAGCTACACCAAGAAATTTTTAAATTCCATAAGTAAAAGTGGCGAGAAACAAACGTATTTAATGATTAATTATTACTATTTTGTTTCTGGATATTTCTTAACCATATCTATGCTAATCAATTTAGTGTTTAGAAAAATGTAGGAATCTCATCAATTTGCTTCATCTCGATGGGAAATTTGAATCATTGAAAATTTTATTACAATCCATTAAACACTGCAGGCACTGTGACTGATATAATGTAAACACATGAGAAATAGATTAAATGAACATAAATGTTCGTATTTCCATACATAAAGTTGGATTGTTGTGTGTCGCAGAAAGGTAAGTGTCAGACACGAAAGAAACGCAAACCACGTTAAGGGCTGTGTATTACACTGTTCTGTCTGAGACGTGGACACGAACTAGTGTTGAGGACAACTCCTACTGTAGTGTAATCAAACACGACACACCTCAGTCACGCATACCCGTAACCTTGCTTTCTTCCTTTACATTGAAGATATGGTTGTGGTTAGTACCTCGTAGATTTCTAACGATAGATTTTATATACGCCCACATATTATGTTCACATTTTTACGAATTATTAAAATTGTTTTATTATTAAATACACATTAAATACGTGGCATGAAGCTAGTACTCATGTTAATAATATAAACTGATTTCTCGGTGATCCAAAGCGAAAATAATCTACACAAGTTAATCTTGATTATAGTCGATGATGCCGAGTAATCACCAGTATGAATGCTATCTGATACTGACATTACTGTTTTGATATCAATGAACACCGCTATAGATGAATAGATGGTTCTCGTACCAAATGATTGTAATACATAATGGATGATTTGTCTCATTACACATCTAAACCTTCTAGTAATAAATAAACATAATTTAAAATTTAGATTATAATTTAAATTTATTGTTCACTCATTTATTCGATACAATTAAAATCTATGTTTTTGTACAGTCTTAATGAAAAACAAAATAGTACAATGAGGTTATTGTCTGAGCGTCAGTGAAGTATATCACTCTATAGTCTGGGAAACTGTCATATCTGTCTATCTCTACGCACTGTATATTAAAAACTAAATGGGCGAAACACTTAAAACTTTGCGTGAAGATTCCTTTCTATATTATGAATATCAAATTTGATTATGTGTAAGTCACTTTATGGAATTAGTTGAGCATTAGTGAACATTTTTACTATGGTATCATAATATGGACTTGAATTATGCATGGAAATTCATTTCTATGTAGACAAGGATGCGCCGTGGAGAATGAAACGAGCTGTAGACTTGACATGATGCATGTGCATGGAACCTCAGTGAAGCCCGGTATGCGGCACGATGTAATCCTACCTTGGTATTACTCACTTAGATATGACTTTTCTTGTAAGATGGTGGGTTGTTATATGTACATTACATTTAGTTAGGAAAAATAAAGAAGACACTAACTAATTAAATTAAAACAGCTTCAATTGTACACATTGTTAAAAAAATTTTAAATTTTAATAGGGTTATTACCTTGAATAAATTACTAAACTGTTGTAATAAAATCTTACCAGTTTTTAATTTACGAGCTATGCAATTAGCGATTCACTTCGATTATATATTATGTTGATGTCTTGTTTGATTACACATTATAATTTTATATTCAATTCAAGTATGCGTATGTAATGCATTATAAAATTTACATCTTTCATGTATAAAACTGTAGTATAAGTTTGTTAAAATAGTTCATTTTAAGGTAAATATGATCGTCAACACTTGAAATGCAATATAGGGGATGGAAGCAATGTTAGGGACGACCGAACAGACGTGGTATAAACATTGGCATATGATAGGATGCCGATACAATAGACGTTTATGTCTGGAACGCTATTCAGGCTGTAATTCCACAACAGATGTACATCAATTGTAGCTTACATAGCTTCTGTTAGCGGGTTGCCACACCATGTTACTGTCAGTAACAGTCGTAAGTAATGCCACCATTTAATAAATATGATGAACATAATGAAGTCTAAAAAGGCTCGTTATTTGGTGATGATATGTAATATAAATGTCCCCATACATTCTTTTAATATACTATTATACTGTATATACAGGGTGATTCAAAACAAAACGGCAATCTCTCGGGAGCTTATTCTATAGCTAAAAACAAGCAAAAAAGTTCATATAACCATATGCCCGAAAACGCTTCGTTAGCGAGTTACGCCTAGCGAAAGATTTCGCCCGGATTTCAGGAAACCCTTGGTGAAGTCAGGCCGTATAAAAATGGTAAAGGTAGTTACAAAGATACAAAATACGATTGTTTTTTTATGTTTTTATATATCTGACAAATTTATTAAAATTCGTCCCAGATG
>NW_025777037.1:0-59099 GCF_021130785.1 Homalodisca vitripennis
TTTTATGTCCTGGCGTTCTGAAAAAACTAGGGTTTTACTGACAAAAAAGTTTGAAATGAAAAAAAAATTGAATCTTTTTTGAAATGTTTACAGTGACAAAACTTCCATTCTAAAATAATGAAAAAGCTTTCTTGTAACCAAACGATTTCACTCAATTTTCTGTAAATAATTTACGAAAATACAAAAATTTGAATAAGACAATTAAGTTTAGACTATTTTATACTGTTTGGAAAGAGACATAATTTGTTTATTATCTATTACTTGTGCTACACAGAGTTGGTTATACGTTAATAAACGGTGACACATTGGCTGTCACTGTGACTACGTTGTGAACAACTATTACAATAAAAGTGTAGCTATTAACAATAAATTGTTACAGATTTTCTTGCCAAGATTCACTTTATATTCGTAGCGGAAAAGGTCTTATATAAGTACTATGTAGCTCTGGATTAATACTGCAGGAGTCAAGAGATGATTTACATTGCATTAAGTATACAGTCTGGGATTCTATTTAAGAATTTTATACTGAAAAAACTACAATTTTTAAATCGAATGGGAGGTTATCTAAGGTGTTAAAATATTGAATTGTAAATCTAAATTACTACATCATATTTTATACTATGGACACACTTAAAACCAACCTTGAGACATGTCAAATCATCGTCAACTAAACAAACAAAGACCGTCAAAGTCGTGACGTAAATGTCCATATCTAGTCCTCCAATACGAGGGAGAGTAACAACTTGAGGATTCAGTCTCACAGAACAATGGCTTATGAACAACTTCCATCCTGGGTTGGTGTCAAAGTGATCAACAGACTCCTGGTGTACATCAAAGCATTGGCAACAAAGAAACGTTTGAAAGCTCGATTAAGAGATCTTAAATGCGTTTTATTCCATTGATGGGTTCTTTAAAAATCGCTGGGAACAATAAAAATACTTTGCTAACTCTGTTTTTTAACGCTCAATTTAAGTAATTTTAATGTTGATTATTTTAAAAAGAAGTTATTAGTGTAAAATTAGTCTAAATGGATGTTTTAAATGAAATTCAAATATGTATAATTGTCCTGATATAAGTTATGTGACTAACGCATACAATACAATTAATAAGTAATAATAGTAAAATAAATGTCTACTGCAATGAAGAAAATTTGAAACTACAATTTGAGATTCTTGTGAAGAAACGTATAGGCCTACAGTTAGGACTGATGTCGGTAAAAACCCATGATCAAGGTTAATAAGTAAGTCAAGTAATAATTCTAGTCTACATCCAGTAATAATGCAGTCACTACAGTCTCCACAACGATAATGCGAGACTACACCCAAGCCACCCGTTCCAGAAGCTACGCGTACCGCAAAATACTGCCTCTAAAATCATCTCCTGTCCACAACAAAACTGCGAGACTACACCCAAGCCACTCGTTCCAGAAGCTACGCGTACCGCAAAAAACTGCCTCTACAATCATACCCTATCCACAACAAAACTGAGAGACTACGCCCAGATGTCTCGTTCCAGAAGCTATGCGTACCGCAAAACAGTGCCTCTACAATCAACCAAAGTCCACAACGAAACTGCGAGACTACGCCCAGGTGTCTCGTTCCAGAAGCTACGCGTACCGCCAAACACTGCCTCTACAATCATCCCCTATCCACAAAAAAACTGCGAGACTACGCCCAGGTGTCTCGTTCCAGAAGCTACGCGTACCGCAAAACACTGCCTCTACATCATCCCCTATCCACAACAAAACTGAGAGACTACGCCCAGGTGTCTCGTTCCAGAAGCTATGCGTACCGCAAAACACTGCTTCTACGATCATCCCCCTTTGAGGATGAAAACTCTCTATACCTCCCAAGTGGCTTGCTCTGGGTCTAAACAACCCACAAAAATTACAACGCCTCTTGCGTATAAAATCGAAGGCGGAAATCAAAATATCAAAAGTGATAACCCACGTCAAAAAGAACAAATATCACTGTACTGTATCAAGATAGAAGGTTATTGAAAGTTACATACCAGGTACTTATTTCTAGTTCCTTCAAAGATTCACCAAAGTATATTATGGAAATCAACTGCTAGCGCTCCTAATACTCAGAAACTCGAAAGCTGGTTTCAAGATTAAACACAACGATAGAAGTCCTAAAAATAAAACTTAACTGCCTTAAGAATGATAGAAGCAAATGTGTAGATAGCTTAAATACACAGATAAGAAGAGTGTTATATGGGCCGTTGTAAACAACAAGAGGAACGCTCCACCTGAAATAAAGTAATAAATTCAACCCTCTATCGTAGGGAGATCTTAAACCCCAACAGCCACATCATTCATCAAGAGATAAGGAAAAAAATGATGTTGTAATAAAAACGTAATACATTAGGATAATATAATGCCCTAATAACTAAAAACTTAGTACAAATTGTGAGCTTAAAAAATGTGATTCTGGAGAGTAAGAACCCCTGCGAACTCGTAAAGGTGCGGATACTGATGAGTCGTACTACCAAAGGCAGTGATGTTTGTAAACCAGGCGCTAAAATCATGAATTTCACCGATCTGAGCACTCTTTCATCTGGAAGCTGCTGCTTTTTCATTCCATTCTCAGTGGCAACAGGGTAAGAATAAGTAAAGAGAGGAAACCAGCACAGGGATAAGTTAAAGGAATAGTACCATGTCACCTCTGACGGAAGACAATACACAATGAGTACGAGAAAAGAGGGCATAGAGACCAGGAGGGTCACCCACTACCGCGAGAACAAAGGGATGAGCGACCGCAACCGGAAGCCTGAATGTTCTGGCGACTATGGGGCGCTCCTGGACTGCAACCAGGCAGACAGATGGGAATACGCGATGTGTCCACCAATGACAGACGGCGTTTAATCGGACGATAATTATAACAGCCACTTGGATAAGCTCACAAGTAGTGATTTTGAGATAGAAATGTTCTAAACTACTTTAAAACATAATATATTTAGTCTTCTACTGAATATTAAACACTAAAACCTACTTTACTGAACACATTTAGTACATATTAAAACCCGGCCGCCTTGACCTCACGCACAAGTTCAACAAAACAAACCAATCACACTTAAGAGTTACTTAAAACAACACTAAAACGAGAGAGGACCGTAAAGCAGCTTAATTGAGAAGTAAAACACCTGAAACAGTAGGGCTGACCAGGGTTCAGCCTGGAGTAGGCACGGCACTGGAGGTGCGGGCTCCAGTATAGAGGGGACGGGTGGTCGGCTCTCGTGGCGCGGTGCTCTGGTACAGCCCACTTGGTGTGCGTTCATGTGCTTGAGCTAAACTGTTCACCACTACATCAGTCTTGAGGTGGCAGGGGGAGTTTGTAACCAATAAAGGGTTACAGAAGAGTCAACGGTAAAATGTTTACCTAATTGTTCAGCGCAATATCTAACCAGCTGGGCTAAGATGTGCGCGGCACACAATTCTAGTCTTGGTAGTGTAACACGCTTAAGAGGGGCAACACGAGTTTTTTATATGATTTTCAAAATCGTAGTATTCATCACCTATACCAGCATTCTGGACCATTTGCCAGAAAACACACAAAAGTCCATTCATCAAAAATACTTTGAAAAATTAAAGTGCGAATCTTTAAAGATATTAGTCTTTGTTAGCGAATATTTGAAACCTTATAACGATTGTATCCTTGTCCAACCACAATTCATAAAGCAATTGTCGTCCATTCCAATTGTTCCTGTATTGCGTTACATCGGACGATAGGTACAACGGTCACTTGGATAACCTCAACAGTATTTATTTTGGCAAAGGGGTTCCCTACTTTAAAAATAACAAAGAGTATTCTACTGAATATAAAAAAAATACAACCCACACTATTGCATTTATATTGTAATATTAAAACTCTCTGTGTAAAATCATATTCACAAATATAACCGGAACTAAGTTCGTACTCTAATTTGAAGTATTCCTTTTTATTATTTAGGAAATAAATTTAAAAACAAACAATGCAAAGTATAACATGGTTTCCTTATGTATCCGATAGCAATAGTCTAACCTGCAATCTTTTGTGATAACAGATACAGATCTCTTAGAGTTTACTAATTCTTAAATACTTCTTAGAATGATCCTCGACACTTCTGACTTAGAGCAAATACGTATATATATATATATATATATATATATATATATATATAATATATATATATATAAGTAGATAATAATATGGGGTTCCTGGCGCACTTTCGGAGCCAACCGAAAAGCAATGTAAAATACTGTTCAATGTACCATAAAGGAAGCTGAGAAATAACACAGCAAATCTCAATGAAAAATTAAACCGAATCTACAGTCGTTCGTCTCCAAAAGCGATCGGTACATTACTATCTACTCTGAGGAATGAAAAATTAACCCAAATCTATAGCTGTTTGCTTCTACTTTCTTAAGCTGTGCTTTGTAAAATGTTGTCAAATCTGCTACGAATAAAGGAAAAATCTTCAATGACAGTCGAGGTGTGCTACTACAGACCGACCATCACGATAATCGCTTCGCCTGCGTCATATCCGCAGTGATATCACGCCGTGAGAGGCGCAATCGTTGGTTTACAAGCACCATTTAGTTAAATAAATTTTTCTATCTAAATGGAGCGCGATAAAATATCATGTCCGTTCTGCAAAATAGAAATTTTAAGAAAAAACTATGATCGCCATTATAATTCTAAAAGTCATGAAAAAAACAAGCAAATTTACAATAATGAACTAAATTATTTAAGACAGTGGGCTAGAGAAAATAAAATTGCCGATCACGAAAACATGTTTAATATTGAGAAATTACGTGAATTAAAGAGAAATTTCAAAGTTGAAAAGAAAAATCTCGACCTATTTAATGATGAAAAACTTCATTCAATAGCTGAAAAGTTGGCTATCGGTACTAACGATAAAACCAAGTCTGAAATGATCGAAGAAATTGATAAAACTCTTAAAGTAAAATCCAAAAATATCATTGATGTAGAAGTTTTATCCTCAATACACGGTCTTTTCAAGCAATACATTTTAACAAACTTGAACGACAATTCCATGTCAATTTACAAATATCTTTCAATTATGCGGTCAGAAATTAAAAGTTTAATCGAGAAATTTCAAGAAAATGTTTAAAAATATGAAGGGCTATCTCTCTTTGGAATGTGAATACGAACGAACTTTAGTGAATGGTGAACCGCAAACATGTCTAATGTATTTTACTATCAAAGCAGACGAAATATTTGACGTAAACGACTTTATTACTAAGCAATTTAATAAAATTAACACATCGAGAACAAACGAATAATCCAAATAAAGGTTCCGGGATGGACATTTAAAAAGTTGTAAACAACTAGTTTTGAGCCTTAACAAACACGAAATGATGAATGCAGGATCATACATCGATTTACCAAAGAATATCAAAGATAAAAAAGCTTGTATAAATATAAAAAATAGAGATGATTTTTGCTTTATTTACTCAATAAGATGTGCTATTGAAAAACCAGAAAGAGACTGTGAACGTGTAAAGCAATACGAAAAATTTGTGAATGACGAAATATTTTCAGGTTTTGAGTATCCAATGTCTCTGAAAGATATACAAATATTTGAAAAACGAAGCTACAATTCCAAGTATAAGTATCCAACAATGTCTATCAATGTCTACAGTTTTGATGAAAATATTAACATTGTTCCGTTACAAATTTCTGAAAAATATGACGCTGAAACAAACATTGATTTATTGTATGTTAAACAAGATGATAAATCTCATTATGTTTTGATAACCGATTTAAATAAGCTTGTTTCTTCGCAGTTGTTCTAAACATAAAGAAAGAAAATTTTTGTGTAGAAGATGTTTAAGCCATTTTTACAAATCTGGAGATTTAACAGATCACTTAGAAATTTGTAAAAATCATGAAGTTTGTAAGCCAATTATGCCATTTCCAGGTCAAACAACTAAATTTACTAATTATCAAAAGAAATTTAACCATCCGTACGTAATTTATATGGACTTTGCGAGCATATTAGAAAAAATTTCCGACATGCAAGAACAATCCACAAAGATCGACTACAACCAAGATTCAGAGGCACATTCCTTATGGTTTTACTCTATATTTAGTGTCGAATGTGACCAATCGCATGTACAAACCTATATGTTATCGTGCCAAAAATGAAGAAGATTTGAAAAACGTCCCGACCAAAATTGTTTGAAGAACTCAATAAATTATCGAAAATACATAGCGAAAAAATATAATTCTAAGAACATGAAACCTATGAAATTAACAGAAGAAGAAGAAATTTCGTATCAAAATTCAAACGTTTGTCATATCTGTGAATGGTCTGCTTATGATGTTGGGTCAATTCAGTATGGTTTTACTCCTGATAGTTGGAAAGATAAGAGTTATAATAAAGTGAGAGATCATTGTCATTTAACCGGCAAGTTTCGAGGCGCAGCTCATGCATGTTGCAATCTAAATTTGAAATTTCCTCAGAATATTCCCGTTTTCTGCCACAATATGTCAAATTACGATACTCATTTGTACATAAAAGAATTGGCTAAACAATATGGGAAATGTTGATTTGATTGCAAACACCGATGAAAAATATATAAATTATTCTGTAAATTCTGGATATGGCTATGAATTCGAAGGTGATAAACCAAGAAAATTCATCAAGTTTTTCGTTTGTAGACACGTTCAGATTCATGGCCTCGTCTATAGAAAAGTTAGCTAAAAATCTAAAGAGAGAAGACTTCAAACATACAAATCATTTTATACAAGATGGAAGAATATTGAATGAGATAATAGAAAGAACAGCCAAATGACGACGACGAGATTTTTAAAATTCTATCTGGAAAAGGAATATTTCCCTATGAATTTATCGACAGTATTGAAAAACTTGATTACACAGAAAGAATTGAGAATTCAAGATTTCTATTCACTTTTGACAGATGAGAGCATATCTGAGAAAGATTTTCAACACTACTTAAATGTTTGGAACAAATTAAAAGAGAAAAAATCTTGGAAATTACTCTGATTTGTACAATATCCAAGATATTTTATTGCTTGCTGATATATTCGAAAATTTCAGAAACATTTGCCTTAATTGTTATAAACTCGATCCGGCACACTATCTAACAGCTCCCAGTCTCGCATGGGACGCAATGTTAAAATTAACGAAAATTGAGCTTCAGCTAATTAACGATTATAATATGTATTTGATGATTGAAAAAGGCATTCGCGGGGGCATTTCTCAGTGTATTAAACGATATGTGAAAGCAAATAACAAATATTTAAAAGATTTTGATAAGACAAAGCCCGAAAACTATCTGTTGTACGTCGATGCAAACAACCTTTATGGGTATGGCCTCATGCAAAATTTACCATATGGCGATATCAAGTGGATGGATCCTAAAACGTATACAAAAGAAGAGTGGCAAGAAACAATTTTGGAACTCACTGGCGACGAAGATTATGGCTATATTCTTGAAGTCGATCTAGAATATCCAACAAATTTACACGAACATCACAAGGATTTACCTCTTGCTCCAGAACATTTTAAAAACAAACTTTGCACAACTCTACTGGATAAAACTGAATACGTTGTTCATTCGAGAAATTTGAAGTTCTATTTGGAACAAGGTATGATTTTGAAACATGTGAATAGAGTTATTGCATTTGATCAGAAGCCTTTTATGAAAGAATACATTGATTTTAAACACAAACATGAGAACCAAAGCTACAAGCGACTTTGAAAAGGACTTTTTTAAGCTGATGAACAACTCAGTTTTTGGAAAATCTATGGAAAATGTGCGAAATAGATGTGATATCAAACTAGGAAATGAAGAATTTTCAATGAAACAGGCCAAGAAAAACAAACTTCAAATGCTTTAATATCTTTGACGACAACTGTATAGCGAGTCACATGTACAAACAAAAGGTTAAATTTAACAAACCGATCTACATAGGATTTTCAGTTCTTGACCTATCAAAATTGTTAATGTACGAGTTTTATTACGATAAATTAAAGAAGTTTGATCCAGATTTGAATCTGTGTTACATGGATACAGACAGTTATTTTCTAGAATTGAAACGAGATCCTTTTAAAAATTATTAAAGAAAATATAGATGACTTTGATACAAGTGATTATCCAAAAGATCACGAATGTTTCACTACTAAAAATAAGAAGGTAATAGGGAAATTCAAAGATGAGTTAAATAGCGAAAGTTTTAGAAGAATTTTTGTGGTTTAAGGTCTAAGATGTACTCGTACAAATATCTAGATAAAAACCCAGTTAGGTGTAAAGGAATTAAGAGAAGCGTTGTAAATAAAACAATAAATATCGAAAACTTGAAGAGATGTTTTGTTCGAAGATAAAGAAGAATTTAGGGAGATGACAGTCATCAAAAGTTATAAAACATGAGTTGTACACTGTTACCATAAACAAGCTGGCACTGAACGCTAAAGATGATAAGAGAATTGTCCTAGAAAATAAGATCGATACAGTACCGTATGGCTATAAAAATGAAGCAAAATCTGATATAATTAGACGAATTAAAATAAACTTGGAAACTTTGATATGTAAATGGAAGATGATTTAATTCACTGTCACAAGTGTAAAAAGAAAACGAAAAATATAGATTCAAAAATCGTTCAAACTCAAAATGGATTGTATAGAATTGCTGCAAAATGTTCAAAATGTAAGACAAACAAGAGTAAGTTTATAAAGAATCCAAATCCAAAACCTGTTAAGCAAGAATTGAAGACTAAAGATGAGATAGAGATTGAAGCTCGAGAAATTCATGCACCAGTACGAAAAAAGTTTAAAAAGAGAAAAATTATAACATTAGGAATTGACGATTTATGGGCAGCAGAATTTAGTTATAATGTCTAACTATTCAGATCAAAATGATGGATTTAAGTATATGTTAAATGTTATTGATACTTTCTCAAAATATGCTTGGTCAAGAGCTATCAAAAGAAAAAACGGCAAGGATATTTCAAAAGCTTTCGAAGATATAGTAAAAGATGCCATAAGGATCAATCACAAACCTCCTAACCTACTTCATACAGATAAGGGTTTAGAGTTTAAAAATAAAGAATTTAACGATGTTTTGAGGAAATACAACATTAAGATTTATCATACTGAAAACGAAGAGAAATCAAGTATTGTAGAGAGATATAACAGAACTCAAAATGAGAGAATGAAAGTAATTTTTGAGATTAATAAAAACTTTAAATGGATCGATATTCTTCAAAAAATCGTAAACAATTATAACGATACAGTTCACAGCACAATCAAAATGAAACCGAAAGACGTAGATAAGGATGCAGAAAAGGAGTTATTAGAGACCGTTTTCAAGTATGTTCCACCTGAAATTCACACGAAAACTAAATTTAAAGTCAATGATCATGTAAGATTTGTTAGTAAAAAACAAACATTTTCGAACAAATATAAGAACAATTGGTCAAGAGAAATCTTTGTGATTTATCAAATTAATAACACAGATCCTGTAACTTATAGTATAAAAGATTTAAATAATGAAGAAATAACCGGAAAGTTTTATGAATATGAATTGAAGAAGTCAAAACTGTAATATAAATTTTCTATATATAAATGGCGCATCAAAAGAAATGTACAAAGTGCAAAGAATTTAAAGATTTAAATGAATTTTATAAAGATAAAAATAGGAAAGATGGAATGCATTATAATTGCAAAGATTGTGAAAGGGAATATCATAAAGAATTATATGATAAAATAGAAAAATTAACTTTGGAAGATAAAGAATATCTTAAATGTAAAGAAACTAAAAAAATTTCAGAGTTTAATAGTGATCACTATAGTAGAGATAAGAAAGACTCATATTGAAATGATTGTGTAAAGAAGAATCACCATAGATTATATTATGAAGATACTCAATGTGAATGTGGAAGAACTATAAAATGGTTAAATAATTATCAAAAACATTTACAAACAAAATATCATAATTCAAGAGTTTAACATTTTCATCGTGTAATAATTTTTTCTATATAAATGGAGTCTCAAAAGAAATGTACAAAGTGTCAAGAAGAGAATAGAAAAGACTGTTATTGTAAGGAATTATACGTTAAAATGGACAAATTAACTTTAGAAGAAAAAAATTGTTACTTTTGTAAAGAAATTAAAAATATTTCTGAATTTAATAACTGGCAGTATAGTAAAGATAGAAAAGATGCTTTTTGCAAAGATTGTGCTAAAAAAAATTTCAGCGAAAGTTATAAAAACGAAATGCCTTGTGAATATGAAAAAAAGATTTTACAATGGTTACCTAGTTATGCTAAACATTTACAAACAAAATATAATAAATCGAGAGTTTTTAGTAAAATTTAGAAACATTTTCATCGTGTAATTTAGATATTCTATAAATCAGTCGAGATTCTGCCATATTTGTAGTAAAATGATTTCCGTTGTATAAAATATTCAAAGATTCTTTCATTTGGTTGTAGAGATTTATACTATTTGGATCTCCTTGTCTTAATAAAATTTCCATTTCTGGGTAATCAATTTCAAGTTCTTTCAATCTTTTCGGTATTTCTCTCTTTTGAGCTCTGATAACGTAATAAGGATATTCCCACATGTGATTCTTCTTAATTAATACAAAAAACATGGTGTTTTTTCTTAGCAAAATCTTTACAAACAAGGTCTGGTTTCATTAAGTCAATTTTTACACTTTGTTTTGCGATTATTTCCGTTTTTATTTCATCTTTAATTTGCAAGTGTTTAACTTCGTCCTCTAAATATTTAATCTTGTTTTCAAGTTTTGTACTCACCAAATTTACGAATACTTGGCAAAACTTCTTTTGTAACCCACTTTTGAAAGGTTTTTGCTTCTAATTTATTAGATCTTAGTATTAAAGAATAAAATCCAGATTCATTAATGAAAATAGTGTCAGGATGAAGATTTTGAAAGGGTCTATGGCATAGACTCTTGTAATTTATATATTTAAAGGCTATTTTCTCGTCATTATCAATATTATTTATGATAGCTTGTCTAGTATTTTCATATTGTAAAATTTCTGCAACATCTTTAGCCTTAAACCAAATTTCATTATTTTCGTCAACAATCGTGCAAATGTCTTTATTATTGAATGTAAGTTGATTATTCAGTAGGTCTACAACTGACTCCATTTAGATAGAAAAGAAATTTAACTAGTAATTTTTATTTCAGTATAAAGTCCAGATTCATTGATAAAAACAGGGTCAGGATGAAGATTGTTAAGGGGTCTATGGGATAGACTCCTGTAATTTATACATTCAAAAGTTGTTTTCTTGAAAATTTGAAGGTAAGAACGATTCGTTCCCCCCTTGATTCATCATTCTTTCGACAATCTTAAATATATTGTTGTTTTACTCTCATTATTTAATAAATTTCCCTCAGAGTCTTGAACAGTTAAGACGATTTTTTGAATTCTTTTCATATTTTTTCTAATTGGAATATAATCGATTTCATTCGGTTTTTCACTGATTTTTGATCCATAAGCAACATTTGGGAAAAATGTGTACAAAATTTCAGATTCTTTGTGTAAGTGTTCGGTATGATTTTCAAAACTAGGTTCAACGAGATTACAATGTACTTCAATTACATCAAACGGTCTAAATTTTGGCGTTTTATTTCCTAAATATACCTGATTTGGCTCAATAGTTTCTTGAACAAACCCTAATAAATCTACAATAATTGCTGAAAACATTATTCTTACTGGTGATTTTATTTGAATTTTATTAGAGAGATAATTTTTTTGCATTTCAAACTTGTTTTCGTCAAAGTTTAAAGATTTATCTGATTGTTTGAATGTTTTCAGATAATTTTTAAGGGAATTTTTTATTTGATCGAAAGTATAATATCCTTTGTTTAAACCATAATATTTTGTTACGTTCTTCTCACTAAATCCTATACAATAAGGAGAACTTTCACTAATATTTATTACAAAATTATCAGAATAAAAGCCGCTTAAACCGATAAAATAATTTGATTCTTCCTCTAAGTGTATAGGATGTTCCAAGTTTAAAACTAATTTAGAGCTTTCTGAAGTCAACTTGAACAGCTTCATTTTCGCAAGCGTTGCTTCAAGATGAAAATCTTCTATTTAAATGGAGAAATTTTTAAAGCAAAAAGATCAGATAAAACTTCAAACGTTTGAAGAAAATAAGAAAGATCAACCAATCAGATTGTTAATTGTTGGTTCAAGTGGATGTGGAAAAACAACTTTATTATTGAATTTTATCTACAATAGGTTGAATCCTTATTCCAATTTGTATGTTTTTAGTAAATCTTTAGAACAAGACGCCTATAAAAAATTACAAGAAAGATTTGAAAATATTGAGAAAAACTTAAACAAAAAAAATATCACATTTTTATAATGCTTCTGAGGACATAGTTCCGTTAAGCGAATGTAAACCCAATTCGTTAATCGTTTTTGATGATTGTATTTTGGAAAATCAGGACGTTATTAAGGAATATTTCGTAATGTCTCGTCACAAAAACATATCTTGTATCTATCTTTCCCAATGCTTTTCAAAGGTTGATAAGCAAGTTATAAGAAATAATCTGAATATTTTGTGTGTTTTTTAAGCAAGACGATCACTATTCGAGAAAGATTTATAACAATTATGTGGGATCTGATATGAGTTTTAACCACTTTAATGAATTATGTGATAAAATTTGGAAAGAAGACTATGGATTTTTTAACTATTAATCTAACTTTGAAGCCTAAAAGTGGTAAATATTTGAATAAATTTTCCAATATAAACGTGTGATAATCTAGTTGTTTTCATGTTTTTACGTTCACGTTTACGTTTCGTGTTCTCGTTTTTACGTTCCACGTTCACGTTTTACGTTTCACGTTCATGTTTTACGTTCGTGTTTACGTTTCACGTTCGTGTTTCACGTTCGTGTTTCACGTTCCACGTTCACGTTTTACGTTCCACACGTTCACGTTTCGTGTTCACGTTTCCACGTTCCACGTTTACGTTTCAAAATTTTCCTAAATAAATGGCGAACGTAACTTCAGAAGAAGCAAAAAAACTTGATCAAATAGAAAAGAAATTAATCAAAGAATTTAAAGAACAGATTCGAATTGATGAAAAAGAACAAGAATTTATTCTAAAAATTAATCAACCTGTAACATCTGCAATAAAAAATGTTGAGGGCAAAATTGAAAATGTTTTAAGCGATAATCAAAATTTGATGAATTTGGTTCCAGTTGTACGACAATTTGCTGATATTTCGATACCAGAATCTGAGTTTGAATTGCCAAAATTACCATCTTCAACACCATTTAGACCTCGAATCATTGAAGACTCTACCATAGTTGAACCAATAAGTCCTGGAACAACGGATATAATAATTGGTGATGAAATTGGTAAAAAAATTTCTTCCTAGAGCAAAGGATGATAAATTTGGTTTGTATTGGGACAGAAAAAAGAAAAGTTTTATGATTGGAAATTTGCCCGTGAATTTTGAGCATAATGATATCATTATTAATGAAAAAAACATATGAAGGAACTCAAGGTTTATGGAGATTATTAACAGGCACTGATGTTCCAAAAGACGGTTTATATTCTGAAGAAGACTTGAAAAAGTATACTGAAATTTTATGGAAATCTGATTCAATTTACAAAAATAATGATCCATCAACTAAGAAACCAAAGTCAAGTAAAGGTAAAAAATATCTCAATTTGATTAAACCAATTTGGGAAAAAAGAATCGAAGGATCAGGTGTGAGAAAATACAGTGATAATAAGATTGAATACAGATATATCGACGATTTGACAAAACTCGATGGAATTATTAATTATATTTATGCTCAAGAAAAGGCTGGAAACAACAATTTTTTGAACGAAAAGAAAGCAATTAAAGATTTTATTTCGAACAAACTTGACGAAATGATTGAAAAACCTGATGGAATTAAATATTTAAAACGAGTTTTGCCGGCAATAAGTTCATCTATGATTGAGGGTAGTGGACTTTTGAATGATTTTATCAACAATTTACCTTTTGAATTACACGTACCAACTTATCAGTATCTGGGGCCTGGCACAAAACTCGAAAAAAGACTAAAAAGAGGAGATACTGGTATAAATAAATTAGATCAAGCTGCTATGGAACACGATATTTTTTATGCAAAACATAGAGACACAAATTCCAGACATATCGCAGATAAAGTTTTGCAAGATAAGGCAATGGATAGATTTTTATCAAAAGATGCTAGTTTAGGTGAAAGATTTGTTGCGCTTCCAACAGCTGGAGCAATTTTTTTGAAGAGAAAACTAGGAATGGGAATCGAAGAGAACTTGAAATTTTAACTATATAAATGGAGGTGAACGTAAACTTCAGCAAAAATCAGAAAGAAAAAATAAAATCCGCTTTTAAGAAGAAAATACCCGTTAGTATTCAATTTAAAATAGATCAACTAAAAATGGCGAAGATAAGATATTTTTAACAAATAGACAATACAATAAACTCGAAAAACATAAGAAAAACAATAAAGGAACCAGAATAGAATTTTCTTATAATCAGTTGAAAGAACTCAAAAATGGTGGACTTTTAAAAGATTTATTAGATTTTGGAGAAAATATTCCAGTTGTTAAAAATGTTGTTCCTTATGTTCGTAAAGCTGCTCCAATCGTTAAAAAGGATGTGATTCCTATTGTTCGAAACATTTTAAATTGGTTAGATAAAGAGTTGGAAGATGTTACAGGATCTGGATTAGATGAAAAAACTTTGAATTACGTGAAATCAAACATTGAAAAAAAAATTTAAACCTTTAACATTCGGGGAATTGGAAGAAATCTGAAAAAATATTAAACATTTTAGAGGAATCTTCATGAGAGATACATTACCTGAAAAAGTTAAGAAATTTGAATGTGGAATTGTGAATTTAGACTCGATTATGGGAAGTGGAACGCATTGGATTTGTTATTATAAAAATGATAAGAATGCATGTTATTTTGATTCGTATGGAAGAATTGAGGACAAACCACCTATAGAATTGATTAAATATTTGAAAAAAATCAAGCGTCTACTACAATGATTCTCAGATTCAAGACTATAAAGATCCCCCAATTTGTGGTCATTTATGTGTTTTTGTTTTGAAACGAACTGAGTACTGGTAAAGATTTTAAAGAAGTTGTTAACAAATTATTACTTAATAAATATGGATTCACAAAATATTTTTGACGTATTTGGAACACAAATTATTCAAAATGTAGATAATAGTTTGAATTTTGATAGTTTGAGAAATGAGTTTGATAACAAGTTAGAAAATGTATTACAAAACCTTCCAGATTCAGATATGTTTGCTGTCGAGATTGAAGATTTTAAAGCAGAATATGATAACAAACTTGCAAATTTCATGAGTTCAAATGAAGTTGTTGATAAAATAAAAACATTGGAAAAAGAAGTTGATGATGGTGTAAAAAAATTATTTACCAATTTAATGTCTCATATCGAAAAAGCTGATAAAATTACTGAAGCGATCAAAGTTGAAAAGAATTATGTTAGTTTAGCTAATAAAAAAAGAATTGTCGGTGTTCGACCTGGTATTGACAAACATGATGTTGTTGTTAAAGAACAAATTTTAAAAACCTCTAAAATTATCAGAAAACATCGATATTGTTGATTTACATGATCCGAATGTTAAAAATGCCTTAGATTTTAAAGGAAAAAGAATTAGCGGTGTTAGTAAAGGAATTAATCCATTTGATGTTGTTGTAATGATTCCAATTAGAAGATCCTATTAAAATGTTTAATGAACTAAAACAAAATTATGAGAATCATAAACAGCATGTTAAAGATTTTACAACAGAAGTCTATGACAAGTTAGAAGCCAGAAATAGAAGATCAGTAGACGAAGTTGGTGAATTACTTGATAAAGTAAATAAACTAGAAGAAAACTTTAATACATATAAAAATGATGTTAATGTATTAGTTGGTGAAGTAATTAACAAAATTCTGGAAGATTTTGATACACATTTCAATGAGAAAGTAAACTTTTTTGAAAATTTTGGTACACGTTTCAATGAGAAAGTAACACATAATAATGAATTACTTAAAAGAATAGATGATCGATACTCTTTATATCTCGATAAAGTAAATAAACTAGAAGAAAACTTTAATAAATTTAAAGAAGATGTTAATAAATCTTTTGAAAACATTGATAACAGATTTAATGGATTAGGCGGCTATGATGACTAATTTTCCTTATATAAATGGCGCTCATATATTGTGTGAGATGTAAAGAAAAAACTGCAACAAATGATATAAAATACTATGCAAACATCAATGGAGTTAAGAGAATTTCTGGAAAATTTGCTGAATGTAACGCAAAAAAGAGCCAATTTATAAAAACTTGATTTTGAAATTTTTTCCTAATAAATAGAGATGGCGGGACATTACAGTGCTTTCGATCTTTTTATCATGCAACACGAAAGAGATTTGAAAAAAGAACATTGGGATGACATTTCTCAAAAATATGAATTATCCGAAGATATGATGAGATTATACGTAAACAAATTGAATTGGTATAACATTGCTAAATATCAAACTTTATCATCAGAGTTCATTCAAGAAAATATACATTATCAATTAAAAGATCATATGTCTGTTCTTTGTCTCTATCAACACTTGAGTATAAAGTTTTTGGATGAAAATAAAGATACAGTTGATTGGAACAATATTATAGATAGCGGTTACTATCCTGTGCAGATTTTATTGAAATATGTGACCGAGATCGCAAAATTTAAGGAAGAGAATCCTGAATATGACGAAGTAGATCATTAAAAATGACTCTAATCTTTTTAATTATTTTACTAAAATTTATATCTTTTCTTATAAAAACGTACATTAGATCGATGAAAAAATGATACACGATGTTTAAAATTTCTAAATTTTCTCTTATTAAATGGCGGACTACAGAAAATATGCTAGTGATATTGAAAGGGCGGAGTTTAAAAATTTCTATCCAATTAGTAAACAACATTTGAATGAACCGAATAAAAGAACTGAGTTTAATATTGATTTTGGAGATAACTTTTGCTCGTCTAACTTCCAGTTTTATATTTCTGGAACTTTAACAAAAACAAGATGGTCAAGCATATCTTGGAACTGATAATGTTAGATTAATCGATAATTTTATACCGTTTTTATTTTCTAAGATTGAAGTAAGAAAACACAATAAATTGATAGAAGAAGTCGAAAACTGTGGCCAATTAAGCACAATTAAAGGAACTATTTCGTATTCAAAAAGTGATGTTATTTCTCAAACTTCTAATGGCTTTGAATCAGATTTTAAATTTGGTGTTTTTGAAGCAGCTGGAAATTTATCTCATTTTGGATTAGGATTTTTTGAAAATGTTACTATTCCGATCTATAAAGGAGGATTTTATCTAAGTTTTATAAGAGCAGAAGACGATGATGTGATTCTGAAGACTGCAACTGGAAATGTTATGCCTGTTGATGGAAAAATAACAATTACAGATTTTTTTATTATAGTTCCAATGATTGATTATAAAACCACGAGTAAAATTAGGTTGATTGATGAAATTACAAAAAGTCAAAACATTATGTTTAATTTTCTAGATTGGCAATGTATTGAACAAAAAGGTATTTCCAGAACAACTTATTCGTTCGATATCACAAATATTTATAGAAATATCTTCAATCCCAAGTTCGTTACCATCGGTTTTCAAACAGATAGACAGAATAATCAAGAAAAAAATCCTTCAAAGTTTGATAGTTTGGATGTAAAAAATATCAGAGTAAAATTGAACGGTTCTTATTATCCAGATGAATTACAAAATTGAAACATTTCCGGAGGTCTTTTCAGAATCATGTATCAGATGTATCAAGATTTTAAGAAAGTTTACTGTAATAATAAGGAAATGTATTACAATCCTAAAGAATTTTTAGCGAATAGACCTATTTATGTCATTGATACAACAAAGAGTTTGACAAATATTTCTGGTTCAAAGAACGATATAATTATCAATATGGATTTTCAAAAAGCTGTTACAAACGCGATTTGTTATGTGGTTGTGGTTTCTGAGAAATTTTTAGCCTATGATGTGATTAAGAACGATATTAAAGAAATTCAGTAAAAATCACGTTATTTTCACTATTATTCATCGGATAATTTTAAAACTTTACAGAATTGTTAAAGACATTGATATAAGTATTCATTTTTAATTTCAAAAGAATATCTTAAAAAATGGGGATAATATTAACCAAAAACTATTCCAAGGTCATCTTAAGGGTTGGACCGGAAGTTATGATTTTAAAAAATACTTTAATATTTACTGATCCTATATACCAAATTTCAGCAAAAAAGCTCCAATAGTTCTCGAGATATAAGAGTTTTAAGATAAGGGATGATTGGGGTAGTTTTTGAAAATTTTGTTATTTTCATGAAATTTTAAGTTGAACTCGCTTGTTTTTGAAGTTTCAGATTTTTCTGATAATTTTTTTTATTTTTTTATGAATATTAAGAAATAGGGGATGATTTCACCCTTATGGATAAGTTAAGTCGAAAGAGTTAAGTATTTACTATATGTGTACAAAATTTCATTAAAATCGGTTGAGTGGTTTTTGAAATATAAAATTATTAATAAATTTGTAAACTAGCACTCCTAATTGAACAACTTATATAGCAGAGATATAGCTTATAACTTTCGAGACTCTCCGTAGCTCAGTTGGTAAGACGCTTGCCTTCAAAGCCTGAGGTTCTGGGTTCAAATCCCAGAGCTTCAGGCGCGCTTTTTATTGAGGAAGACATGGTTGTCGTTCAGTGGTTGGGGACAAGTCTTTACACGAGTGGCCATAGTGTAATGACTATAGAACAAGCCGAGTAATGACAACTGTGGTTGGCGCGCCATTTGCTTCCTCACCTTTCCACTTCATTCCTTAATTCCTTCTCTTCCTTAATTCGTTCATTACATTCATCATTCACATCGTTCATTAATACAACATTACACTTACAAAACACCCGACACAAATTCCCTAATTGAATCTCTCCATCAACTTCTACACAGTAGTTACCAAAGAAAAAATGAGACTTGGGAACAAAAAAATTCCAGAGTCTAAGACCCGAATTACAGCTCCTAGCCATTAACTTGGTTGGACAGTAGCAGTGCAGGGCCAAGTCTCTAAACAATAGACACCGTAGAAGTTGAATGTGATGTGATTCCCATAGCGCAAACACGCACACTAACAACACTACACTAGAGACACAATCATTCATTTTGTATGTCTTTCATTATATCGTAATGAATTGCTGAATTGCAAACGTTTCTCTTTTCTTCGTCAGAACCACACACACACAATATATCTGTTTCGTAAATGTTTTTTCCATATAATTTATCCCAATCTACAACAAAAGCGTGATCTCTTATAAATTCCTTTGATAAATCTTGTTGTTTACAAAGACTTGTTAAAAAAACTAGCTGTATGCATATTTCTTGTCCAGTATGGATATTGTCTTCTCAACATTTCAACAAATAAGCAATGAAATTTAGCATAAAAGCGATGAAAAATGTCAGATTGTTGGTGTTTTAGTTTATTTTGTAAAAATCGGAATATTTTTCTTATTTTTCTATTATTTAATTTAAAATCTCCTATTACATTTAACATATTTATACTATCTAAGTTGTCTGTAATAAATTGCATTGAACACTTTTTAGTACTTAAAAGTTCTCTGAATTCGTTTTCATTTAAGGATTCGTTTTCACTTAAGGAAAATATCAACATTTGTTTAACATATTTAGGTAATTCAAAGAAGTCTTTATAACTATTTCCTGTGGTAAGTTCTTTAAATGCTAGAAACTGAAGTGATTTTGGAGAGTTCATGTTGTTTGATGACTATTTAGTAGAATAGATTTTTTATTTAAGAAAAATAATTTGCTAAATTCATATTATTCTCTTTCATTCCTTCTAAAACTTCAAAAATATACTCTTTCGCTGATGAAAAATCTCGATTTCTTCCGGAATAATCTTTGTAATCATAGACAAAATATCCTAAATAGTTGTACAATAGAATGAAATTATTTCTATTTATCTCTGTTGTAGAAATGTAAACACAAACATTTGCGCTGAAAAATTTATATCTCGGCAGAGTTAGTTCCATAATCTCCATTTATAAAAAAATCTTTTTGTTTAAATGGAAGAGTATAATGCCAACTGTTACAAGTGTTATAATAGAGGAGAAATTATTGGTAAAAAAAATATTTAGTTTGTAGAGATTGTAATTTAATTTTGTACGAAAGACCTAAACCTAGGAAATTTCGAAATAAACTAACACATTTGAATAATCTGCTTACAAAATTACAATACGGAGGTGAAAAACAAACAAAATTTGTTACAGAATTTAGAAAAACAGAATAAAAATTTTTACTTATCTCTTGGAACCGTTGACAAAATTATTTTCCTTTTCAAAGAATACATTAGTGAAGGAAACAGGATTTTTCCGGACATTTGCCATCGTTAAGTGAAACAAGAAAACAGTAACACTACGTTTCGAGATCTGCAATCTGATCTCTTCTTCAGGTAAAGAACTAACCTAATACATAATTACAAACTAGGTTAAAATAAACAAATCTTACTAAAGCGTTGTGGCACGCCTGAGTCAGGAATCACAACCTACATGTTGTATGTCAACTTCACTAACACTAAAGACATGCACTTAATAAAAAAACTATACAAAACACCAATCATTAAACTAAACTACGGAATACAGGTCACAATATGTCTTCACTCGTCTACTAACCATTTACGACTGACCAGAGGGTAGCCAATGGTAATCGTGACGGCCGGCTAAAACAAGATGGCGGAAATACAAGGGAAGGGGAACAGGAATGGGCCCTTTCGTTATTATTGGTTCATGCGAGATGAACTTCTTTAAAACCATATTGTGACTCCGCATTGGTTTATTGCAAATATCCGATCCGTTTGATACTTTTGGTATTCTCTTTAGTTCATTTTTTAGAATTGGCAACCAAAGCGGCCTAATCTCGACTGATGGTTGACTGATTGGTTGGTCTGCCAATTTAATGTATGTTGCCTCAATTAATTTCCTTTTGAAGAAATGTGGTTCCCGATGTATTATGTGGGCTTCATCCCAATTCATATGATGGTCTTCGGACCAACAATGGTGTGCAATTTTTGACTTTTCTGTGAAACCCTTTCTCGTGTTTTCTTTGTGTTCTTTTATCCTTATGTTTAGTGGTCTTTTTGTCTCGCCTATGTATTCCCTATTGCAGCTACATTTTATACTGTAAACACAGTTTTTGGAATCCTGTGTGCCATTTTTTGGTTTTGTTTTTACGAGACTTTGTCTAAGAGTGTTGTGTGTTTTAAACGCGGTTCTAATGTTGTACTTTCTACCTACTCTTCTAATTTTCTCCGATAATCCCGGCACATAAGGGATTGACATAAACGCAAATTTATCACAATTCTGTTTTTCTGACTCAGGAATGATTCTTCTGGTTCGTTTGCACTTATTAATTACTAATTGAGGGTATCCATTGCTTCTGAGATCCGATTCAATTTTCTTAAATTCTTCTTTTAGTCCATCTTTATCTGAGCACAAGCTCTTTGCTCTATCAAACAACGAGTAGGCTACTCCTTCTTTGACAGATTTTTGATGGTTGGATTGATAATTTAAATATTTTCCTGTGTGTGTTATCTTTCGAAAAACAGTTGTCTTAAGGACATCCCTATCTCTTAATACACACACATCCAAAAAGGGAAGCTTGTTTTGGACTTCCACTTCCATTGTGAGGCGGATGGAAGGAGAAATACTATTAATGTGATTCAAAAAATTATTTAATTCAATGTCTCCATGAGAAAAAATAACAAAGGTATCATCCACATACCTCCACCAAATCTTCGGTTTGAACTGAGCTGAAGCCAAAGCTTTTCGCTCGAATTCCTCCATAAAGATATTGGCGAAAATAGGAGACAGTGGAGAACCCATTGCCATCCCCTCATCTTGACGGTAAATTTTACCCTCTAACTCAAAATAATTGCATTGAGTGCATAGTTCTAACAGTTCCATAATTACTGGCACGGGAAGTTTAGTTCTATCCTTTAATGTTTGGTCTTCTTTGAGACGTGATTTAATAATTCCGAGAGTTTCTGGAAACTGGTACATTTGTAAATAGACTTTCGACATCAAAACTTACCAGTTTGTCAGTTTCAGTCAACTTTAGGGATTTTGACTTCTCTACGAAATCCCTGGAATTTTTGATGAAAGAGTCAGTTTTTCCTACCAATGGTGTTAAGATGTCCAAGAGGACTTTAGACAATTCCCTGCAAGGTGAATCACGAGAACTAATGATGGGCCGGAGAGGGATGGTAGGTTTGTGGATTTTGGGAAGGCCATACATGTGGGGGATTTTGGAGTGGTGAGGAGTTAATTTAGATCTAAATTTATCTGAAAAAAATTCTTTATGTTTTCTTAAGGTGTTTGCTACTTTGCGTTCAAATGAATCAGTCGGGTCTTTATTTAAAACTGTATATTTGCCAGTATTTAAAGTTTCCGCAATCTTTTCTTTATACGCTACTGAGTCAAGTACCACAGTAGCGTTGCCTTTGTCGGCAGGTAAGATTTTGACCGTGTCATCTTTCCCAAGGATCGACCTGGCCTTTTTCTCCTCTATTGTTAAATTGGGTTTTTGTGGGAGGAATTTTTCTGAGTAAAAGACTGGCCTCGCAGCGGAAGCGGTCACCCTGTTCCTCAGGTAACTGTGAAACAGCCGACTCAATTCCAGTTACGAAATCCAGTGCCTTTACCGATTTTTGTGCCACAGAAAAGTTTAAACCCTTGGATAATACTGATATTTCCGCTTCATTCAGGATTTTCGAAGAGAGATTGATTACGTTTTTATTATTTGCATCCGTATTCACGTTGCCATCCTTAGGCAAATCACATTTTTTAGGCCTAATTTTTTCCAGTTTGGAGATTTTCTTTTTCTTATCTGTTTCAGAAACTTTTATACATCTATTTTGGATGCTTTCGAGAATGTTGTTGAAATTCTGTACCGATCAGTGTTTTTAATTCAGTTTTTTTACACTCAATACTATTTTGGAGGAGGTATTTTTCACGATGATGATATGCAATTCTTTCTTTAAGTAAAGATTTAGAAGCAGAAGACAAAATTTTACTGGCTTTCCTACTATGAAAAGGAGTTTTTAGAGTTAACCCTATAGGCATAAGGTCTTCAACCTTACATTTATGCAAGAAAGTTAAATGATTAATGTGTTTAGTTAATTTAAGATGCAAGCTCTCAAGGTCTTTGATTTGTTTACTGGTTCCGGGTCCGTACCGAGAATCAATTCTTTGTTTGAAGGTTATTTTTGACGATGGAAGGATTGTGAAGGAAACAGGATTTTTCCGGACATTTGCCATCGTTAAGTGAAACAAGAAAACAGTAACACTACGTTTCGAGATCTGCAATCTGATCTCTTCTTCAGGTAAAGAACTAACCTAATACATAATTACAAACTAGGTTAAAATAAACAAATCTTACTAAAGCGTTGTGGCACGCCTGAGTCAGGAATCACAACCTACATGTTGTATGTCAACTTCACTAACACTAAAGACATGCACTTAATAAAAAAACTATACAAAACACCAATCATTAAACTAAACTACGGAATACAGGTCATAATATGTCTTCACTCGTCTACTAACCATTTACGACTGACCAGAGGGTAGCCAATGGTTAATCGTGACGGCCGGCTAAAACAAGATGGCGGAAATACAAGGGAAGGGGAACAGGAATGGGCCCTTTCGTTATTATTGGTTCATGCGAGATGAACTTCTTAAAACCATATTGTGACTCCGCATTGGTTTATTGCAAATATCCGATCCGTTTGATACTTTTGGTATTCTCTTTAGTTCATTTTTTAGAATTGGCAAACCAAAGCGGCCTAATCTCGACTGATGGTTGACTGATTGGTTGGTCTGCCAATTTAATGTATGTTGCCTCAATTAATTTCCTTTTGAAGAAATGTGGTTCCCGATGTATTATGTGGGCTTCATCCCAATTCATATGATGGTCTTCGGACCAACAATGGTGTGCAATTTTTGACTTTTCTGTGAAAACCCTTTCTCGTGTTTTCTTTGTGTTCTTTTATCCTTATGTTTAGTGGTCTTTTTGTCTCGCCTATGTATTCCCTATTGCAGCTACATTTTATACTGTAAACACAGTTTTTGGAATCCTGTGTGCCATTTTTTGGTTTTGTTTTTACGAGACTTTGTCTAAGAGTGTTGTGTGTTTTAAACGCGGTTCTAATGTTTGTACTTTTCTACCTACTCTTCTAATTTTCTCCGATAATCCCGGCACATAAGGGATTGACATAAACGCAAATTTATCACAATTCTGTTTTTCTGACTCAGGAATGATTCTTCTGGTTCGTTTGCACTTATTAATTACTAATTGAGGGTATCCATTGCTTCTGAGATCCGATTCAATTTTCTTAAATTCTTCTTTTAGTCCATCTTTATCTGAGCACAAGCTCTTTGCTCTATCAAACAACGAGTAGGCTACTCCTTCTTTGACAGATTTTTGATGGTTGGATTGATAATTTAAATATTTTCCTGTGTGTGTTATCTTTCGAAAAACAGTTGTCCTTAAGGACATCCCTATCTCTTAATACAACACACATCCAAAAAGGGAAGCTTGTTTTTGGACTTCCACTTCCATTGTGAGGCGGATGGAAGGAGAAATACTATTAATGTGATTCAAAAAATTATTTAATTCAATGTCTCCATGAGAAAAAATAACAAAGGTATCATCCACATACCTCCACCAAATCTTCGGTTTGAACTGAGCTGAAGCCAAAGCTTTTCGCTCGAATTCCTCCATAAAGATATTGGCGAAAATAGGAGACAGTGGAGAACCCATTGCCATCCCCTCATCTTGACGGTAAATTTTACCCTCTAACTCAAAATAATTGCATTGAGTGCATAGTTCTAACAGTTCCATAATTACTGGCACGGGAAGTTTAGTTCTATCCTTTAATGTTTGGTCTTCTTTGAGGACGTGATTTAATAATTCCGAGAGTTTCTGGAACTGGTACATTTGTAAATAGACTTTCGACATCAAAACTTACCAGTTTGTCAGTTTCAGTCAACTTTAGGGATTTTGACTTCTCTACGAAATCCCTGGAATTTTTGATGAAAGAGTCAGTTTTTCCTACCAATGGTGTTAAGATGTCCAAGAGGACTTTAGGACCAATTCCCTGCAAGGTGAATCACGAGAACTAATGATGGGCCGGAGAGGGATGGTAGGTTTGTGGATTTTGGGAAGGCCATACATGTGGGGGATTTTGGAGTGGTGAGGAGTTAATTTAGATCTAAATTTATCTGAAAAAAATTCTTTATGTTTTCTTAAGGTGTTTGCTACTTTGCGTTCAAATGAATCAGTCGGGTCTTTATTTAAAACTGTATATTTGCCAGTATTTAAAGTTTCCTCCGCAATCTTTTCTTTATACGCTACTGAGTCAAGTACCACAGTAGCGTTGCCTTTGTCGGCAGGTAAGATTTTGACCGTGTCATCTTTCCCAAGGATCGACCTGGCCTTTTTCTCCTCTATTGTTAAATTGGGTTTTGTGGGAGGAATTTTTCTGAGTAAAAGACTGGCCTCGCAGCGGAAGCGGTCACCCTGTTCCTCAGGTAACTGTGAAACAGCCGACTCAATTCCAGTTACGAAATCCAGTGCCTTTACCGATTTTTGTGCCACAGAAAAGTTTAAACCCTTGGATAATACTGATATTTCCGCTTCATTCAGGATTTTCGAAGAGAGATTGAATTACGTTTTTATTATTTGCATCCGTATTCACGTTGCCATCCTTAGGCAAATCACATTTTTTAGGCCTAATTTTTTCCAGTTTTGGAGATTTTCTTTTTCTTATCTGTTTCAGAAACTTTTATACATCTATTTTGGATGCTTTCGAGAATGTTGTTGAATTCTGTACCGATCAGTGTTTTTAATTCAGTTTTTTTTACACTCAATACTATTTTGGAGGAGGTATTTTTCACGATGATGATATGCAATTCTTTCTTTAAGTAAAGATTTAGAAGCAGAAGACAAAATTTTACTGGCTTTCCTACTATGAAAAGGAGTTTTTAGAGTTAACCCTATAGGCATAAGGTCTTCAACCTTACATTTATGCAAGAAAGTTAAATGATTAATGTGTTTAGTTAATTTAAGATGCAAGCTCTCAAGGTCTTTGATTTGTTTACTGGTTCCGGGTCCGTACCGAGAATCAATTCTTTGTTTGAAGGTTATTTTTGACGATGGAAGGATTGTGAAGGAAACAGGATTTTTCCGGACATTTGCCATCGTTAAGTGAAACAAGAAAACAGTAACACTACGTTTCGAGATCTGCAATCTGATCTCTTCTTCAGGTAAAGAACTAACCTAATACATAATTACAAACTAGGTTAAAATAAACAAATCTTACTAAAGCGTTGTGGCACGCCTGAGTCAGGAATCACAACCTACATGTTGTATGTCAACTTCACTAACACTAAAGACATGCACTTAATAAAAAAACTATACAAAACACCAATCATTAAACTAAACTACGGAATACAGGTCATAATATGTCCTTCACTCGTCTACTAACCATTTACGACTGACCAGAGGGTAGCCAATGGTAATCGTGACGGCCGGCTAAAACAAGATGGCGGAAATACAAGGGAAGGGGAACAGGAATGGGCCCTTTCGTTATTATTGGTTCATGCGAGATGAACTTCTTAAAACCATATTGTGACTCCGCATTGGTTTATTGCAAATATCCGATCCGTTTGATACTTTTGGTATTCTCTTTAGTTCATTTTTTAGAATTGGCAACCAAAGCGGCCTAATCTCGACTGATGGTTGACTGATTGGTTGGTCTGCCAATTTAATGTATGTTGCCTCAATTAATTTCCTTTTGAAGAAATGTGGTTTCCCGATGTATTATGTGGGCTTCTTTACTTTATGTGCAAATTCTTTATGTGCAAATCTTTACTTAAAGAAAGAATTGCATATCATCATCGTGAAAAATACCTCCTCCAAAATAGTATTGAGTGTAAAAAAACTGAATTAAAAACACTGATCGGTACAGAATTCAACAACATTCTCGAAAGCATCCAAAATAGATGTATAAAAGTTTCTGAAACAGATAAGAAAAAGAAAATCTCCAAACTGGAAAAAATTAGGCCTAAAAAATGTGATTTGCCTAAGGATGGCAACGTGAATACGGATGCAAATAATAAAAACGTAATCAATCTCTCTTCGAAAATCCTGAATGAAGCGGAAATATCAGTATTATCCAAGGGTTTAAACTTTTCTGTGGCACAAAAATCGGTAAAGGCACTGGATTTCGTAACTGGAATTGAGTCGGCTGTTTCACAGTTACCTGAGGAACAGGGTGACCGCTTCCGCTGCGAGGCCAGTCTTTTACTCAGAAAAATTCCTCCCACAAAACCCAATTTAACAATAGAGGAGAAAAAGGCCAGGTCGATCCTTGGGAAAGATGACACGGTCAAAATCTTACCTGCCGACAAAGGCAACGCTACTGTGGTACTTGACTCAGTAGCGTATACAGAAAAGATTGCGGAAACTTTAAATACTGGCAAATATACAGTTTTAAATAAAGACCCGACTGATTCATTTGAACGCAAAGTAGCAAACACCTTAAGAAAACATAAAGAATTTTTTTCAGATAAATTTAGATCTAAATTAACTCCTCACCACTCCAAAATCCCCCACATGTATGGCCTTCCCAAAATCCACAAACCTACCATCCCTCTCCGGCCCATCATTAGTTCTCGTGATTCACCTTGCAGGGAATTGTCTAAAGTCCTCTTGGACATCTTAACACCATTGGTAGGAAAAACTGACTCTTTCATCAAAAATTCCAGGGATTTCGTAGAGAAGTCAAAATCCCTAAAGTTGACTGAAACTGACAAACTGGTAAGTTTTGATGTCGAAAGTCTATTTACAAATGTACCAGTTCCAGAAACTCTCGGAATTATTAAATCACGTCTCAAAGAAGACCAAACATTAAAGGATAGAACTAAACTTCCCGTGCCAGTAATTATGGAACTGTTAGAACTATGCACTCAATGCAATTATTTTGAGTTAGAGGGTAAAATTTACCGTCAAGATGAGGGGATGGCAATGGGTTCTCCACTGTCTCCTATTTTCGCCAATATCTTTATGGAGGAATTCGAGCGAAAAGCTTTGGCTTCAGCTCAGTTCAAACCGAAGATTTGGTGGAGGTATGTGGATGATACCTTTGTTATTTTTTCTCATGGAGACATTGAATTAAATAATTTTTTGAATCACATTAATAGTATTTCTCCTTCCATCCGCCTCACAATGGAAGTGGAAGTCCAAAACAAGCTTCCCTTTTTGGATGTGTGTGTATTAAGAGATAGGGATGTCCTTAAGACAACTGTTTTTCGAAAGATAACACACACAGGAAAATATTTAAATTATCAATCCAACCATCAAAAATCTGTCAAAGAAGGAGTAGCCTATTCGTTGTTTGATAGAGCAAAGAGCTTGTGCTCAGATAAAGATGGACTAAAAGAAGAATTTAAGAAAATTGAATCGGATCTCAGAAGCAATGGATACCCTCAATTAGTAATTAATAAGTGCAAACGAACCAGAAGAATCATTCCTGAGTCAGAAAAACAGAATTGTGATAAATTTGCGTTTATGTCAATCCCTTATGTGCCGGGATTATCGGAGAAAATTAGAAGAGTAGGTAGAAAGTACAACATTAGAACCGCGTTTAAAACACACAACACTCTTAGACAAAGTCTCGTAAAAACAAAACCAAAAAATGGCACACAGGATTCCAAAAACTGTGTTTACAGTATAAAATGTAGCTGCAATAGGGAATACATAGGCGAGACAAAAAGACCACTAAACATAAGGATAAAAGAACACAAAGAAAACACGAGAAAGGGTTTCACAGAAAAGTCAAAAATTGCACACCATTGTTGGTCCGAAGACCATCATATGAATTGGGATGAAGCCCACATAATACATCGGGAACCACATTTCTTCAAAAGGAAATTAATTGAGGCAACATACATTAAATTGGCAGACCAACCAATCAGTCAACCATCAGTCGAGATTAGGCCGCTTTGGTTGCCAATTCTAAAAAATGAACTAAAGAGAATACCAAAAGTATCAAACGGATCGGATATTTGCAATAAACCAATGCGGAGTCACAATATGGTTTTAAGAAGTTCATCTCGCATGAACCAATAATAACGAAAGGGCCCATTCCTGTTCCCCTTCCCTTGTATTTCCGCCATCTTGTTTTAGCCGGCCGTCACGATTACCATTGGCTACCCTCTGGTCAGTCGTAAATGGTTAGTAGACGAGTGAAGACATATTATGACCTGTATTCCGTAGTTTAGTTTAATGATTGGTGTTTTGTATAGTTTTTTTATTAAGTGCATGTCTTTAGTGTTAGTGAAGTTGACATACAACATGTAGGTTGTGATTCCTGACTCAGGCGTGCCACAACGCTTTAGTAAGATTTGTTTATTTTAACCTAGTTTGTAATTATGTATTAGGTTAGTTCTTTACCTGAAGAAGAGATCAGATTGCAGATCTCGAAACGTAGTGTTACTGTTTTCTTGTTTCACTTAACGATGGCAAATGTCCGGAAAAATCCTGTTTCCTTCACAATCCTTCCATCGTCAAAAATAACCTTCAAACAAAGAATTGATTCTCGGTACGGACCCGGAACCAGTAAACAAATCAAAGACCTTGAGAGCTTGCATCTTAAATTAACTAAACACATTAATCATTTAACTTTCTTGCATAAATGTAAGGTTGAAGACCTTATGCCTATAGGGTTAACTCTAAAAACTCCTTTTCATAGTAGGAAAGCCAGTAAAATTTTGTCTTCTGCTTCTAAATCTTTACTTAAAGAAAGAATTGCATATCATCATCGTGAAAAATACCTCCTCCAAAATAGTATTGAGTGTAAAAAAACTGAATTAAAAACACTGATCGGTACAGAATTCAACAACATTCTCGAAAGCATCCAAAATAGATGTATAAAAGTTTCTGAAACAGATAAGAAAAAGAAAATCTCCAAACTGGAAAAAATTAGGCCTAAAAAATGTGATTTGCCTAAGGATGGCAACGTGAATACGGATGCAAATAATAAAAAACGTAATCAATCTCTCTTCGAAAATCCTGAATGAAGCGGAAATATCAGTATTATCCAAGGGTTTAAACTTTTCTGTGGCACAAAAATCGGTAAAGGCACTGGATTTCGTAACTGGAATTGAGTCGGCTGTTTCACAGTTACCTGAGGAACAGGGTGACCGCTTCCGCTGCGAGGCCAGTCTTTTACTCAGAAAAATTCCTCCCACAAAACCCAATTTAACAATAGAGGAGAAAAAGGCCAGGTCGATCCTTGGGAAAGATGACACGGTCAAAATCTTACCTGCCGACAAAGGCAACGCTACTGTGGTACTTGACTCAGTAGCGTATAAAGAAAAGATTGCGGAAACTTTAAATACTGGCAAATATACAGTTTTTAAATAAAGACCCGACTGATTCATTTGAACGCAAAGTAGCAAACACCTTAAGAAAACATAAAGAATTTTTTTCAGATAAATTTAGATCTAAATTAACTCCTCACCACTCCAAAATCCCCCACATGTATGGCCTTCCCAAAATCCACAAACCTACCATCCCTCTCCGGCCCATCATTAGTTCTCGTGATTCACCTTGCAGGGAATTGTCTAAAGTCCTCTTGGACATCTTAACACCATTGGTAGGAAAAACTGACTCTTTCATCAAAAATTCCAGGGATTTCGTAGAGAAGTCAAAATCCCTAAAGTTGACTGAAACTGACAAACTGGTAAGTTTTGATGTCGAAAGTCTATTTACAAATGTACCAGTTCCAGAAACTCTCGGAATTATTAAATCACGTCTCAAAGAAGACCAAACATTAAAGGATAGAACTAAACTTCCCGTGCCAGTAATTATGGAACTGTTAGAACTATGCACTCAATGCAATTATTTTGAGTTAGAGGGTAAAATTTACCGTCAAGATGAGGGGATGGCAATGGGTTCTCCACTGTCTCCTATTTTCGCCAATATCTTTATGGAGGAATTCGAGCGAAAAGCTTTGGCTTCAGCTCAGTTCAAACCGAAGATTTGGTGGAGGTATGTGGATGATACCTTTGTTATTTTTTCTCATGGAGACATTGAATTAAATAATTTTTTGAATCACATTAATAGTATTTCTCCTTCCATCCGCCTCACAATGGAAGTGGAAGTCCAAAACAAGCTTCCCTTTTTGGATGTGTGTGTATTAAGAGATAGGGATGTCCTTAAGACAACTGTTTTTCGAAAGATAACACACACAGGAAAATATTTAAATTATCAATCCAACCATCAAAAATCTGTCAAAGAAGGAGTAGCCTACTCGTTGTTTGATAGAGCAAAGAGCTTGTGCTCAGATAAAGATGGACTAAAAGAAGAATTTAAGAAAATTGAATCGGATCTCAGAAGCAATGGATACCCTCAATTAGTAATTAATAAGTGCAAACGAACCAGAAGAATCATTCCTGAGTCAGAAAAACAGAATTGTGATAAATTTGCGTTTATGTCAATCCCTTATGTGCCGGGATTATCGGAGAAAATTAGAAGAGTAGGTAGAAAGTACAACATTAGAACCGCGTTTAAAACACACAACACTCTTAGACAAAGTCTCGTAAAAACAAAACCAAAAAATGGCACACAGGATTCCAAAAACTGTGTTTACAGTATAAAATGTAGCTGCAATAGGGAATACATAGGCGAGACAAAAAGACCACTAAACATAAGGATAAAAGAACACAAAGAAAACACGAGAAAGGGTTTCACAGAAAAGTCAAAAATTGCACACCATTGTTGGTCCGAAGACCATCATATGAATTGGGATGAAGCCCACATAATACATCGGGAACCACATTTCTTCAAAAGGAAATTAATTGAGGCAACATACATTAAATTGGCAGACCAACCAATCAGTCAACCATCAGTCGAGATTAGGCCGCTTTGGTTGCCAATTCTAAAAAATGAACTAAAGAGAATACCAAAAGTATCAAACGGATCGGATATTTGCAATAAACCAATGCGGAGTCACAATTATGGTTTTAAGAAGTTCATCTCGCATGAACCAATAATAACGAAAGGGCCCATTCCTGTTCCCCTTCCCTTGTATTTCCGCCATCTTGTTTTAGCCGGCCGTCACGATTACCATTGGCTACCCTCTGGTCAGTCGTAAATGGTTAGTAGACGAGTGAAGACATATTGTGACCTGTATTCCGTAGTTTAGTTTAATGATTGGTGTTTTGTATAGTTTTTTTATTAAGTGCATGTCTTTAGTGTTAGTGAAGTTGACATACAACATGTAGGTTGTGATTCCTGACTCAGGCGTGCCACAACGCTTTAGTAAGATTTGTTTATTTTAACCTAGTTTGTAATTATGTATTAGGTTAGTTCTTTACCTGAAGAAGAGATCAGATTGCAGATCTCGAAACGTAGTGTTACTGTTTTCTTGTTTCACTTAACGATGGCAAATGTCCGGAAAAATCCTGTTTCCTTCACAATCCTTCCATCGTCAAAAATAACCTTCAAACAAAGAATTGATTCTCGGTACGGACCCGGAACCAGTAAACAAATCAAAGACCTTGAGAGCTTGCATCTTAAATTAACTAAACACATTAATCATTTAACTTTCTTGCATAAATGTAAGGTTGAAGACCTTATGCCTATAGGGTTAACTCTAAAAACTCCTTTTCATAGTAGGAAAGCCAGTAAAATTTTGTCTTCTGCTTCTAAATCTTTACTTAAAGAAAGAATTGCATATCATCATCGTGAAAAATACCTCCTCCAAAATAGTATTGAGTGTAAAAAAACTGAATTAAAAACACTGATCGGTACAGAATTCAACAACATTCTCGAAAGCATCCAAAATAGATGTATAAAAGTTTCTGAAACAGATAAGAAAAAGAAAATCTCCAAACTGGAAAAAATTAGGCCTAAAAAATGTGATTTGCCTAAGGATGGCAACGTGAATACGGATGCAAATAATAAAAACGTAATCAATCTCTCTTCGAAAATCCTGAATGAAGCGGAAATATCAGTATTATCCAAGGGTTTAAACTTTTCTGTGGCACAAAAATCGGTAAAGGCACTGGATTTCGTAACTGGAATTGAGTCGGCTGTTTCACAGTTACCTGAGGAACAGGGTGACCGCTTCCGCTGCGAGGCCAGTCTTTTACTCAGAAAAATTCCTCCCACAAAACCCAATTTAACAATAGAGGAGAAAAAGGCCAGGTCGATCCTTGGGAAAGATGACACGGTCAAAATCTTACCTGCCGACAAAGGCAACGCTACTGTGGTACTTGACTCAGTAGCGTATAAAGAAAAGATTGCGGAAACTTTAAATACTGGCAAATATACAGTTTTAAATAAAGACCCGACTGATTCATTTGAAACGCAAAGTAGCAAACACCTTAAGAAAACATAAAGAATTTTTTTCAGATAAATTTAGATCTAAATTAACTCCTCACCACTCCAAAATCCCCCACATGTATGGCCTTCCCAAAATCCACAAACCTACCATCCCTCTCCGGCCCATCATTAGTTCTCGTGATTCACCTTGCAGGGAATTGTCTAAAGTCCTCTTGGACATCTTAACACCATTGGTAGGAAAAAACTGACTCTTTCATCAAAAATTCCAGGGATTTCGTAGAGAAGTCAAAATCCCTAAAGTTGACTGAAACTGACAAACTGGTAAGTTTTGATGTCGAAAGTCTATTTACAAATGTACCAGTTCCAGAAACTCTCGGAATTATTAAATCACGTCTCAAAGAAGACCAAACATTAAAGGATAGAACTAAACTTCCCGTGCCAGTAATTATGGAACTGTTAGAACTATGCACTCAATGCAATTATTTTGAGTTAGAGGGTAAAATTTACCGTCAAGATGAGGGGATGGCAATGGGTTCTCCACTGTCTCCTATTTTCGCCAATATCTTTATGGAGGAATTCGAGCGAAAAGCTTTGGCTTCAGCTCAGTTCAAACCGAAGATTTGGTGGAGGTATGTGGATGATACCTTTGTTATTTTTTCTCATGGAGACATTGAATTAAATAATTTTTTGAATCACATTAATAGTATTTCTCCTTCCATCCGCCTCACAATGGAAGTGGAAGTCCAAAACAAGCTTCCCTTTTTGGATGTGTGTGTATTAAGAGATAGGGATGTCCTTAAGACAACTGTTTTTCGAAAGATAACACACACAGGAAAATATTTAAATTATCAATCCAACCATCAAAAATCTGTCAAAGAAGGAGTAGCCTACTCGTTGTTTGATAGAGCAAAGAGCTTGTGCTCAGATAAAGATGGACTAAAAGAAGAATTTAAGAAAATTGAATCGGATCTCAGAAGCAATGGATACCCTCAATTAGTAATTAATAAGTGCAAACGAACCAGAAGAATCATTCCTGAGTCAGAAAAACAGAATTGTGATAAATTTGCGTTTATGTCAATCCCTTATGTGCCGGGATTATCGGAGAAAATTAGAAGAGTAGGTAGAAAGTACAACATTAGAACCGCGTTTAAAACACACAACACTCTTAGACAAAGTCTCGTAAAAACAAAACCAAAAAATGGCACACAGGATTCCAAAAACTGTGTTTACAGTATAAAATGTAGCTGCAATAGGGAATACATAGGCGAGACAAAAAGACCACTAAACATAAGGATAAAAAGAACACAAAGAAAACACGAGAAAGGGTTTCACAGAAAAGTCAAAAATTGCACACCATTGTTGGTCCGAAGACCATCATATGAATTGGGATGAAGCCCACATAATACATCGGGAACCACATTTCTTCAAAAGGAAATTAATTGAGGCAACATACATTAAATTGGCAGACCAAACCAATCAGTCAACCATCAGTCGGAGATTAGGCCGCTTTGGTTTGCCAATTCTAAAAAATGAACTAAAGAGAATACCAAAAGTATCAAACGGATCGGATATTTGCAATAAACCAATGCGGAGTCACAATATGGTTTTAAGAAGTTCATCTCGCATGAACCAATAATAACGAAAGGGCCCATTCCTGTTCCCCTTCCCTTGTATTTCCGCCATCTTGTTTTAGCCGGCCGTCACGATTACCATTGGCTACCCTCTGGTCAGTCGTAAATGGTTAGTAGACGAGTGAAGACATATTGTGACCTGTATTCCGTAGTTTAGTTTAATGATTGGTGTTTTGTATAGTTTTTTATTAAGTGCATGTCTTTAGTGTTAGTGAAGTTGACATACAACATGTAGGTTGTGATTCCTGACTCAGGCGTGCCACAACGCTTTAGTAAGATTTGTTTATTTTAACCTAGTTTGTAATTATGTATTAGGTTAGTTCTTTACCTGAAGAAGAGATCAGATTGCAGATCTCGAAACGTAGTGTTACTGTTTTCTTGTTTCACTTAACGATGGCAAATGTCCGGAAAAAATCCTGTTTCCTTCACAATCCTTCCATCGTCAAAAATAACCTTCAAACAAAGAATACATTAGGTTTGTAGGTATCGATACACACGTTTATTATGAAAAGATATTACCTGTATTTTTTCATTATCTGGATGTTGAATTTGTCTACGATTTTAAGCCAGAAATCCTCGATGATTTTATAGTACATTTGGAGAAAGTAAATGAAGAACCTCGTCAAACAATGAAGATGTTGGCAATTCCCTCGACTTCTCGAGTGATTGTTAGCAAATTTCATTTTTTCCGTCTTTAAATTTTTTCTATTTAAATGGAGTTCTTGAAAGAGTTAAATGATATTGGAGAATGTAAGTTTTAAAGAGTATAAGAAGTTAAATGAATTGGAAGAAAGGAAGAAACATAGAATCTTGTATTTGGAGAAAATGAAAGATAAATTCGGGTTTACAATAATTGCCGAGTTGGAAGATTGTAAAGTACACTTGCCGAACAGATTTTTTGACTGTTTTAGATGAGAAAAAGATTAAAGAATTAAACAAAAATGAAAAATTACACTTGGTTGTTACTGGAAAGAAGACTATTAAAGATAAAGAAATTATAACAATTAACTTTGTAGAATAAAGTCTTAACTCTAAAACTTGCAGTCCCTCCCCACGTCATAGTACTGTTTTGATAACCATAGTTGGTGTCTTTCTTCATAGGAATCACATGGAATATTATCTACAGTAATACCTTTTGTTTCACACAAAATGTGGCTATATTCTATAAGAAAAATTCTATAATGCTCTTTAATGAATTGTGTTGATAAATCTTGATACTCACAAAAATTCCTAAGAAATTCATCAATTAAGTCTTGATTATCTTGAAAGAACGTATAATATGGGAAAAATGTCATAAAAAAACGATGAAAACTCTCTGTTTGTTTATTTTTTACTTTCTTTTCAATATCTTTCGTAATTATATTAAATATGTAATCCCTTACTTTTTTTAGTTTTTTGCCGATAGTAAAACACTCCATTAGACAATTTTTTCTGCAAAAGAACTTTACAAGTTCTTTGAATTCTGTATCATTTAAGGAAAGTATCAACTGTTCTTTAAAATGTTTTTGGTAATTCGTTGAACTCGTTAAAATTGTCTTTCTTTGTAAGTTTTTGAAATGCTAGACACTGAAGAGAGCTTGGTGAGTTCATGTGTTTATTTAGTAGAAAAGTTTTTTATTAAAGTACAGTATGTTTTTAGTAAAATGTTTTAAATTGATTAAATTTTATTAAGATAAATCCTTTATTCGTAGCAGATTTGACAACATTTTACAAAGCACAGCTTAAGAAAGTAGAAGCAAACAGCTATAGATTTGGTTAATTTTTCATTCCTCAGAGTAGATAGTAATGTACCGATCGCTTTTGGAGACGAACGACTGTAGATTCGGTTAATTTTTCATTGAGATTTTGCTGTGTTATTTCTCAGCTTCCTTTATGGTACATTGAACAGTATTTTACATTGCTTTTCGGTTGGCTCCGAAAGTGCGCCAGGAACCCCATATTATTATCTACTTATATATATATATATATATATATATATATATATATATATATATATATATATATATAAATTTAAGTCTGGTTTTTTTACCCTTCGTATCCTTGGAAGATTGTATTCAAGAAACGTTCGGTTATTGATTTTCCTTGACCTGATATACTCTACTATGGCTTAAAGCCTCAGACTGGTGAATTTGTACTAAACACAGATTGGACAGAGATTTAATAAAGTTTGATATTTAATTTATATAGACATTAATTCCTCAGTCAGCTCAATTAACATAAATTAGGATAACTAATTACTGTTCCTCGTTAATACAAAGAGGATTACTAGATAACTGTTAAAATTGCGTTGGAAAGATCATTTTAAAAGTTTAGCTTAAGTCGTGTACACATTATTCTATTAATCTTTTGTAAAATTAAAGTATATAAGTTACATCATTAAAGTAATATTCATGTTGTAGTAACGTACCTTTACAGTTTTTATTTTGTAAAACCTACTCTTTACTCTGCACCAAAAATGTTTCACATAAATATTATTATTTAAATAGCCACTATTCTGTAAGGTTAAAAAACATCATTTTAATGCTGTTTTTCATTTATTTTAATCGATAGTTCCATTTACACCCGATGTTGCACTTGAAAAAAATAATTAGAAAAGAACTGTACTTATTGGTTCGGTGGAACATAATTAGGGTTATATACTCGTGCATGTATCACATTGAAATAATACAAAAGCCACCACACATTACTGCGATAACAAGTAATATGCGTCTGGAAATAAAATTACGTGATAATGCGGTTTTCTTCTACTGCTTGCTATTACACAATTGAAGAAGTGCTTGTAAATCGTGGCAGCCATCAGTAGGCTACATACTCATGACCTCATTGTTCTCTTTCCGTCAGGAGGCTCTTTTGTAGACTTGATACAAGTATGATTATTGGAAGTTTTGAATTATTAACAGATTATTGAATAAATGAGATCCAAAAATGTAAACCAATAACTAGTTTTGTATACATTGTAAACCTATTTAAAAAAATTCGTATGTATTCGGGTATCTTTATATATTGATAATTGTCCACAGCGACCATTGCTGAAAGCTACAACACTGTCAAATACGCCTAGCTGTAAACATTTGTGTTGATAAAACGTTTGTTTCCAGTTTTGGGTTTGCTAGTAATATACATAGACTATACTAAAAATGTCGAAATGAAAAAGCATTTCTCTTTCCCTTTAGCTTTGGACTAACTATATTGATTAGTAATAAACTTTGGAGGGTGAGATTATTTAGGTCTACATTGAGAAGTATACTAAGGTGAGGTTCGTAAAGTAGGCCTAGGACTAGACTAGCCAACAATTTGGACTAGGTTAGTTTTGTTGCCAGAATTTTTACTGAAATTACATAGCCATGGAAAATTCTTTTTATACCACACACACTGTCATACCAGGTATTCTTTTAGACACATAAACTTCCACAAAACACATTTTGCTTCAAATTCACTGTAAACAAAATTACAAGCAACATACGTACTAAATAAGGTACAGAAATATCATTTCACATGCTATTATAAAGCAGCTGTTGCCAGATTAGCTAACTAGTAAAAGAAAAGTTATATATAGATGGATTTTGAGCTATTATTGAAGAAAGCGGCCAAGACCACTTGCAAGAGCAGAAATAAGCTCTTCACAGTCGAGTGACATCCAATTAAAAATATTCTTATATGATATATTTTGACAAGATTGAGAATATAATTGCACTAATTTTGTTTTATAATAATTCAGATATAAATTATTAGAAGAGAAACAATCCGACATTATGGAAGATATGATAGAAAATTGGTTCATTAAAATCTTTGTAATAAAGGATAAGGCATCAGTCATGAATAAGAGTGATACTATTTGTATAGTTGCCTATTCGCTTAAGAAGATTTTTAATGTAAATGAGTCATATAAGTGATCTAATTATACATCCATGAGACACTTATTTTTTATTCCTGGAGAAGTCAGAAAAATATTGTCGACCGTCATTACAAATTTCTATACATTTAACGCAACCTATTAAATATGATTTAAACTACTGAAGTGCCAATCCTGAAAATACATATCCCTTGACTTTGCTGAATCACATAGTTCACTAAATCATATGCTTTACTTTGATAAGAGAAAAGACCAAGTGTGTGGTACATAGAATCAAGGTAAAACATTATTGCATTGATAGTGTTATCGACGACAACCTGATGACTTACACCGAGCGCCGGGCTTGTGAACTGTGCAGTAATAAATCTGACCTGTCAAGAACTTGACCCTGCGTCCTCTGTGCCCACATACGTTTAAACCCGTATTGGTTACTGATAAGAATGTTATTTTATTCAGTTCACAGTGTGTTTACTGAATAAACCATTATCTAATAACGTACGCAGAAAATTCGTCTGAGAAAAAACGACCTTATTGGTTCGAGAAAATAGGTATGAAACAAATATTTTAGCATTTTAGTTATTAATACGCATAAAATATGAATACCGTTTATAAAATTGGACTGAGAATATACAGTAAGAAATGTTTTAGTAGTTTAAATTGTTATTAAGAATAACACTAATATTTCTTGTAGTATGTTAATGACATTGTATTGTTTTACTACTCGAACTGCTGAATCATAAATTTTGGACTGGATGATAATATCGTATAGTACACAATCAGGTGGTTATCCTAGATTAATGCCGGAACCTGGAGTTTAAAACCTGTACATGGGGCAGTCCAGGTTCACCTTACACAGGAAGTGTGGAAATATGTTTACTCCGATAATACTATTATTAACCGGATGCCAGGTTCCTATTTCTATAACAAAAACAATTATTGTGCTGATTGCGTTTAGTTCTTTTTCAATATAAACAGTGGAAGAGAAAGCGTTCTGATAGTGCAGAAAGTTGGTTTTGAGATTTTAGTAAAAATTTCAACAATCTAACCTTTATTTGAGAAATGAATTATCTGAAAAAATAGGTGTTGTTAAAATAAGTTCCAAAATAAAAAATGGTCTGGTTTTTATTAAATTTCACCCAAGATGTAACTTGGTTATGCTTCTAAATATTTGATATAATTTCAGTTCATAAAAAAACTTATCTTGAATTATATTACACGATATCTTATACCTTAAACATCTTTTGTATAAAAAAGGTTAGATCCTCTGAAGTTTTTTATAAAATATTCAAAATGCACAGACGCATTGCATCTCATTTTAATTCCTTTTAATATAAACCGTTTTTTCACCATCATAATCTTGGTGTGTGTCATGGTTTGATTACCACCAAATTAACCATGCAAACTTTGCAATGGGTGTGTTAATGTTATTTAAATGTGTAATGTAAAGTGTTTGTAAAACACACTAAATGAAATATTTAAAAATAACTTTTTTCGCAATAAAGTAATAATGGTTTGAAATGAGACTTCACGACACAAAGATGTAATTAAAAAAAACTATAAATTTATGCCAAACTTTAAAAAAAAAAATAAATCAATCAACAACAATTTATAAACCTACATAAGAGTTTATTTTGACTACTAAACAAGACATATTATGTAAAAAGAGTCAGGCAACAAAAGTATATGAAGTTTTTAATACCTACACAGGAATATTTGGATTATGGAGGTGAGCCGCTTTCAGATATTTAGTTAAAATAAAATAAGCAATATATAAAGAACAAATCCAAAATTACCTTATGAACAAAGGTTTTCAAGAGTAATTGTTTCAAAAAGCCATTGAACTACTAACACCGAAATATTCTAGAACTCTGGTGCTTTACACTTACCGAAAACACACAAGCCTACCACACCACCACCTCCAGGCTCCATGCTATGGATGTCCTACTGAAAGGAAATCTGCTTATGTTGACATATTGCAGCCGTTTGTAAGAAAACTTCCTTCTAATATTAAAGACGCTAATGACTTTTTAACTAAATTAGCTCAAATTAATCAACCCTTGCCTGAAGATGTCTTATTATGCACTGTCGATGTAGAATCTTTGTTACAAATATTCTTACAGATGATATTCTCAGCGCTGCCCAAAATTACCTTAATTTTCGCTCAAATGATACTAAACCTAGTACTAATTTCATTCTTAAACTTATGACCATGATTTTAACCTTAATAGTTTAAATTTCAAGACCAAAATTAGCGTCAAACTAATGGAACTGCTATGAGCACAAGGATGGATCCTTCATACTCCAATATTTTTATGGGACTATTCTAAAAAAAATTTTTTAATAGTCTAAATTATAAACCACTGATTTGTTTCAGATGTATATATATATATATATATATATATATATATATATATATATATATACACACGATATTTTTATAATATGGTATCAAAGCACTTAACGAATTTCTTTTTAATCTCAATACATTTAGTATTTTAAAATTTACACAATCCATCTCACAAGATTCAGTAACATTATTGGATACTGATGCATGTATTGAAAATCATAATTTGAAAACAAAAGTCCATATCAAGGATAGCAACAAAATGCAAAATTTGCATTTCACCAACTGCCATCCTATTCAAATTAAAAAATCTTTCACTTAGGGTCAATCAATAAATGCAAACAATCTTTGTAGCAATCAATCTCTCTTTCATAAGAACATAAATGGACTGTCTAATGTACTTTTTAAAACGGGGTATCCAATACACCTTTTTGATGAACAAATCAGTGATATAAATATAATTCCAGTGTTATTAATCCTAATACCCCTAAATTTATTACTCAATATTTTCCTGGCTTTCATAAAATCAACATAATTCTTAAGGTTATTTTTGTATTTTTTAATTTTCTCCTGAACATAAAATTTAACGTGTGCAATCCTTGTAACAAGCCAAAAAGCAGCATTTGTAAGATGTTAATAAATTATAAATCTTTTAAAAGTATTAAATATGAAAAAGAATATCCTATATAGGGTAACATTGATTGCACCACAACAAACATCGTTTGTGTAGAGGTAGTTTTTTCAGAACTAACCTGTAAATTCTGTTCCCAAAGATTGTATTAGAATAACCATCACTCCATTAAGAGTGAGAATGAACAATCGTCGCTTTGATTTTGTTTGTAAAAAGGCCAAAAAGCCATTATCTGCTCATGCCGTTCAACACAGTCAAAATACATTAGAAAACTGCTTCGTCCTAAAAGGAATTTACTATTTGGATCCAAATCCTAACCAAAATACCAATGTGATAAACTTCAGAAATGTTGAACTCGCACATAAATTATTTTAAAAATAAAGACAACCAGATGGCTTGAACATAAGGTGATTCTCTTTCTCTTCTTGTTTACATTTTTAGTCCTTTGTAAAACATTTACAAATATTCTACATACAGCTGATTGGAATCTTGTTGTCTATGCTATTTATTTATTAACATTTTTTTGTTTATGTTTTTAATTTTTGGTTTGGGTTTTGTTTGTTTGTTACTTTATATCAGTGTGTTTCTGATGAAGGGTTCTAGAAACACGAAAATTAAAACACGAACACTGGTTTTTTTGTTTTATTTTAACTTTAACTGTAAGTTTAACTGGTTTGTGTGTGTGTGTGTTTATTGCAATCATCGTTTGTTAATACTATTTCAACTAGAGCGCAATGTTAATACTATTTGTTATATAATATGTTAATAGTATATACACATTAACACGTGAGCGCATGACAACAGTGGAGAACTACGGCACAGTATCTCCCTCTCACTCAGAGTTGTCTTAATTAATATGAAACACGAAAATATTATCGTCATTCTTTGCGGAATTATATTGAGACTATATTTACGTCACCTACCCGACTTTCAGCTGCACACATAGATATACGTATACGGGGAAACAAATACAATTCAAAGATATCTCACCACATCATTTCATGGATTTCGAATGCTTCGATTTAACACATAGACTGTTAACATTTTTAATCCTTACTATGACTTCCAAATGTCAAACTCTTAATGATGTAATAAGTACTATCCTCTCTTTAAACTACAAATAGCTCTTTCTGTATATAATCGATTAGAATTAATAGGGTTTCAATAATTTTACATCCACTATAATTTTGATAATATAACCTTTCTATTAAAATGTATCATTGGTTTCCAATTTAATACATTACATATAAAGTTATAGATTGTTGACACTCTTTGTTATTAATTACTAGTAATCTAATATGAAACTTACATTTAGTTGGTCTCAGTGCTGAAATACCCCATTAGAATGTAAAGTTCACCGAATTTCACAATTAGTACAAAACACGTGCGATGAGCACGAAACTACTACTAGGACTGCGAGAACACTGACTGACGCTCGTTATCACGGGATAGATCTACAGTTGACTGGCTGGTGCGCATGCGCAACCGTGCATTCCTTGCAGTCATGGTGCATGTGGAAGTACCAACCTGCACACATGTAAAAAGTTTCACATACTCTCATATGCTACTTTATGTACACATTAATCATGTTGTAATAGTCCATACTACTTCTAAATGCAATTTTTATGGGGATAGGTAAACGGCGTGTCGCATCAATTATACAAATGCATAATATTCATAATTTAAAACATGGAGTGTTATACTACACTGGTGTTTGAAATTTAAGATGAAATAATATACACTGTTAATGAATAAATTGAAATGTATATCAACACATTATTTTGAAACCAACTTTCCTTTTACTTGATCAAAGTTTTCCTTCTCAGGAATTTTTCTTGACAAAATGACACATTTCTCATCTTAATAAACCCATTCTTACTTAGTGACAAATTAGAAAAATCTTTGAAAAAGTCAAAAGATAACAATTTATTCAGAATGTCTAACTTCTAAACTTTATTGTCTGTATAAAACAACGCTTTCATTTGTTTGACCACAAACAAGAAGTAACTTTCTTATTCCCTTCAGTTCGTTTCCAAACCTGTTCACTTTTGTCACTGGCATTTGTCCTGTAATTGTGACTCAGTGAATAACACAGAATTCATCTCTGAATTAACTAATGCTGGACGTGAATAATACTCGCAATAATATTGTCATAAAGTCATCAGTTGAGCTTTATAATGCTGAGTCATAATAGTGTCATTAAAATTGATTGAAGAAAAATATTTAATATTAATCTTTTTATTAATTGAATATTAAATTCGTTAGTTATGATTATTAAATAAACACCGTTAGTAAAAGTAGGCAAAGTTTTATTGGCTTTCCTCATGCTTCTAATAAAGAACTCTTTGGCATTACCCCTAGAATGTGTAAGAGTGTGTTTGCATTATTCTTGGTAAATTTAATTTGTTTATTATATTATTTTCACGTGTAGATGTGAAACGTATGCAAATGCAATCTATGTACGGCTATGTACAAAAAATTTAACCATATTTATGAATCATTTAATAAAAATTGATTTATAATATAAATCAATTATGTAAGATTTTGAAAATGTAAATGTATAAAATAAATAAATATTAAGAGGCAAATATTAAACAATCAAACAAAAATAAGTAGGCCTATGTTCTGTTACATTTTTTGTGAAATACTGTAACTAAAATTGCTCCTGGTTTTAATACTTGATTGTTAAGCTCTGTTTTTCATTTATTGTATCCATGACGATATTCAGTTTATAAAATATGCTTATATGTTTTCTCGCCATTTCGTAAGATGATACAGGTATTCTTTAATACATTTTAATACGCCAAATACCACAAGTTATTATGGGGAATGACATGCAACAAATCATAGTATAAATATTCATAAATAAGTCATAATTAACTAATACTAATTAATTAAGAAGAAAATCATCAGTATTAGTTGAGTTCCTAGGACAAAGTTTAAATTTATATCTCTTGGTGGAATATATTGTTAATGACTAATAGGCCGTGTTTAAAAACTGCACTCAGTAAACTAGTTTTTATTATTTCTTACGAACCTTCTACCACCCAATATGAACAATTACAGACCGATTTCTTTACAAACTGTTGTCGGTGAAGTACTGGAGAAGATCGTAAAATCCACAGCTTCAGAACTGTCTTGAAATATATTAACTTATATTGAAATCTGTTTTGTTCTTTATATAGACTGATATTTTACATTTAGGAAATTATTTATTAGCACTGTACTGGTCTACACCTTATCTCATACTTCTCACTCCCACCGCTCACTGTTACCTGACCTTGAACTCTGTGAGTGTGGCCATGCAGGTCCATGACATTAAACAATATATTACTAGTACTAACGCTTACTATGTTATCAACACTATGTGCAGACACTTGCCCTCTGCAATAAGGGTCCTACAGGATGAGCCTGACAGAAGCTCAAGCGGCAAGTTGCTGCCCGACTTCATTGCAATTACTAGCAATTCCGATATAGTTATCCACTTCCGCTCATTACTATTATCTATGTGGCATCGTTTCTAAGATAATTTGATTTTCTTTAGTCAATTTTTCATAATATATTTTTGCCGTGTTTTTATTTGCTGACTTTTAATATTTAACTCAATTGATATATAAAACAAGAAATAAAATTATATTTATTGTGTGATTGGGAACTACATACCTTCTTGTGATACATTTATAGACTCTTAGATTTTTTTATTCATTTAACTTTTTTATTTTTATAATTCATGTCACTAATACACAGTATTTTTAATTTTATCTAGTTATTACACTGATTTTTATTAGTTTGTTATAATCTAGATTGGAACTCAAGAGGACGCACATACGACTGACCTATGTACTGTCAAGTTTTATAACTTTTGCGAATGTATTTAAATTTTCCTATTAATGTTAAATGAATAACATATACTGAAATTTCTTGTATCTCTTTAGGAGTCAGCAAAGTATAGTAGTTGTAGATATATTCATTATAAGTAGTGTGTGTGTGTGTGTGTGTGTGTGTGTGTGTGTGTGTGTGTGTGTGTGTGTGGTGTGTGTGTGTGTGTGTGTGTGTGTGTGTGTGTGTGTGTGTGTGTGTGTGTGTGTGTGTGTGTGTGTGTGTTTTGAATATATGTACTGTGTTATACTAGTAGAGTCGATATACATTGCGTTGACAGTTTAAAATGTCCTACGCAACAATTAAAAAAAATACAAAGTAGTTTTTTCAAACAATACCCCACTCACTTGGATACAACCTTTCAAATATGTGAATGGGTAGCAATTAGACCTCCTCACATTGTTATTATTATTTAACAACAATATAATTTAAAGAAATAATACATTGAATGATAGAGGTCACTGAATCCATTTTGTAATGACAATTAACATTTGTAATGTTGTTAGAGTGATTCCAAAAATGCATAAAACCAATTTTTATCAATTTTACTTATGACCAGGAAAACTGCATGTAGAGGAGCGACTCAATCTATTTTATCGGAATTATTCATCATATGATTTCTAAATATTCTGTCTTGATGAGACTATTAAACATCATTATAATAGTAATCATTATGATGATCAGAGATCAGATTCCTGAGGCAGGCCCTTCTATTCTTAACACTTGTTTAACGCATGGTAATTTTTACCCAAGACAAACACGTACTTCTATATTTATGATTTTGCTTCCTCTCACTATCACCACTTCTAACTTCCACTTTTCACCATCTTGATGAGACAAACAATAACATTCATTTCAACCTTTCTAATATAAATTATAGTTAATTAGTGCATTAAAAGCTATGTTTAGTTTCATATCATCAATACTCTTTAATTTGCCTGAACGCTGAAACGTAAAATCAAAACAACAATGTAGGAAATTCTGATAGTGATTGACTCTTCAAAAAACTCAGAATTTTCTGTATGGCAAGTGTCGGAATGTGTTATTTCTCTTCTAGTTATGAAACTTTGCTCAATGAACAATACCCAATTTTAATATGTAATTCTATGAATGTCAACAAAAGATCGGCATATACCACAATCAATGGCCGGTTAGGTCAATACTATATACTATTCAATCGTGTAAAAAGATTACGTTGAAAACCAATTAATTATACAGTAAAATAAAAATTATGAATTAAATAGAAAGGAATTCCTAAACACGTATTTTTACACTCTTTGTCTTTAGTAAATTTTGGATTCGTTTTGTTAGTTACATCATCTCATTTATTATTGTATCCAAATACTTGCATGAAGCCATATTTTTAGTATTGATGCCCTAATTTAATTCCTTGAGACTACACACTATACATCATAAACTACATACAATGCCGTTAAAGAACTTCAAACCAGTTTACAAGAGCACTTCCCAACGAAATAGGCTCGAAAGGGAACGACTCGTGACGAATTATTTCCGAAGTCTTTTTGTTGTACAGTTTGGGAAAAAGCTGAGGAAACTTCCCTATTACACATGGCCCTATAAGGATCTTTGCAGCGTATTCAGGATCGGCAAGAAAGAACGAATAGAGACCTCTTTCTTCCGTGATAGATGTCTCGAAATAATGTTTCATCCTACATGAGTAGGATAGCGGGCTCTATCGCTAGTAGAATTAATAGGCTACACGGAATTGAATAGTTGTATTCAGTATCTTGAAGAAATAAATTTGACGACCAACAACTCCAAAATCAACCTACATTCTATTTAATAGTCAGAACATTTTTAATACATTCCCCCGACCACACCAACGGTAATGATTGGTGACAAATCATTGGTTGAAACATTACCATTAAATTCCTCGGTATCATCATAGATTATAATCTGTCTTGGAGTACGAATTTTGAAAGCATTTGTAAAACAAATTCCTCCAACATATATTTTTTAAGAAATTTATCAATTCATTATCCTATCTCTTTATTGAGAATCACTTAATATGGATTTTTTATCCCACACATATCTTATAGAATTACGCTGTGGGCTACTTGTCAAAATTATTATTTTCAAATATTACCTATTAAAAAAAAAACATATATTCGCATAATCAATAAGTTATCTTCCCGAGCTTCGTGAAGTGTGAAGCGAACACCTTCACGAGGACAAGGAGGCAGCTTACGGCCGTCACCTGTCACTCAACGGAGATAACATCCCATGGAAGACGACAGTCAAGTACCTGGGGGTACTCCTGGACATCCGACTGGCCTTCACTCCCCACGTCAAGAGGATATGCGGTCTATCGAGGCAGGGCTTCGCCACCATATTCATAGCAGCTCTACACGGCTCTGATACGGCCAGGTTTAACCTCACCTGCAAGTCCGCCCAGAGAAAACTGCTCGCAGTCCAGAGCGTGTGTCTCCGGTGGGCCACTAGGTCGCCCTGGTTCGTGAGGAACACCGTCGTCAGAGCTTCGGCCGACGTTCCTACCATCAGGAGCTTCGTGGAAGGACTAACATCAAGTCTTGAGGAATCCGCAGAGTCCTCGCCGTGGGATTACATCCGAGAACTTCGTGCCCAGGAGGTCCCTCAACTGCGTCTTCCAATGGACGACTGAACCGACTACACCAACACTACACTACAGAACTGACAGGCAGCAATAGCTGCTAGGGCTCTGACCCTTGTTTCCACTAGGTACAAGCCTCATGCCAGGGACCTAGATAGAAGTGAGGGGATCCACCTCCCCCCCCCCCCTCTAAGTCACAGTGACTTGGTTCTTGCAAACACTTTTATGCTCTAAATTAATACTATGAAATCTTCCTGGAGTAATTTGAAAAAAATTAGTGTCCCGTACCTCAGTTCTTAGTAAATTTGTCCGATTTTGCATCGAAACTCCATTTTTCTGTCGAATAGTGCTTTACTTGTCTGGATTTGATCCCAAGTGATTAGCAACTAGGTGATTTCTAAATACAAATTTTGAAGACGAAAGATTATGTATGTAACATCAGTGGGAAATTGCAGATGTCTGCTTTTGCATCTACTCCACTCGTTTAAACTACTCTTTGCAAATTTGTGTGCTATTACACCGTAGTGAAGCAAGAGTACTTTCACCTAGTATATGATAAAATGACCCATTTTCAATAATGTAAAACAAAGAGATTTGTTATTACAATTATGAATTGTTTTTAATAAACTACATAGTAAGTATGTTATGTGAGTATATATATTCAATATATATATATATATATATATATATATATATATATATATATATATATGAGTTAATTTTAAATCTTAAGCTCGATCCTATCATTGACAATATATAAATAATGTCAGCCCAAAACACATAGGAATTTGACGTAGATTAGCTATGCCCTATTAACACTTTGTAGAAGAGTTTGAAACCAGACCCTCCGCCAAGTTTGAGAGGTTGTAGGAGTATAAGGTTGTCCCGAGAGGAGAGGGTGGATAGAGCTATAATACCACCACTCCAGGCTTACACATACTCCGCCTCCTGCTGCTTTCACATATCAGTATTTACGTAATTAATGTGCTTGTGCAATGCACATAATATTCGTGTGTCTAGTTATATACATCCAAAATAGACATTGAATTAGCAATGGAAACAATAATTGAAGATTGTTAACTATTTCCAGTAAACCGTTATGTTTAATTTTATCAAATGAAACATGTATTATAATATAGAATTAAATTGTTCTAAACTTTGGCGAGTATATTATTTATGACTTAATGTTTTATCACGTGGATTTTATAAGTTTAAATTTGTATAACAAATAATAATATGCTTCACTAATGTAATATTTACTAACACAAAATGTTTATTTACGTCTATACTAGCCATTGTTATACATCTGGCTTTCTATACTTCTTTACTGATTTAGGAATAGGGTAAAACTCTTATTCCTAAGGTAATTATAATTGGATAGGGTCTTAATTTCAACTTACACTTGTCCTTTAAGCAAATACCTTTATTGAAGTATGGTGTGTTGTTCAAGAGCTATTAAGAAAAAACAAAAAATGGCCGCTGCATCTTGATTTATATAGGGTTGTTTGTTATCACTAAATAAATTCTGGGCAGTACACTGTTTAAAAATGAGTTTTTATTTTGATCAAATTTTTCATAAACTTTTATAAACCTTAATAATACGCATACAAAATTTAAATATTTTGGTTCCACTTCCTGAAAGCTGAATTTTAATCTCATTTGTTATTATTTTGTACAAGGCTCGCTGTGTACTTAAATACCGATGTGTCAGTAATCTGAATATAGTTTAATATCAAACTATCTCGTCATTACCTTCGCCAATAATCGTATTTTATAATTATTATTTGTTTTAGTAATTTGTTCTTAACCATTCTTCAATAATATTTAGTGATTTAATTCTTTTTAATTTATTCCTTGTTGATATTTTAATTAGGTTAATTGCAATTTTTGTATACTGCATGAACATCCATTATAATAAAGCAGGTATTAAACTAGTATTCGATATATTAGGCTTTCACAAATACTATAGTATACCTTTAATTAAAATGAATTTCTAATTCCCTATAACACGTTATAATATATTACATTATCCTGTGCATCTGCTAACGCTATTTATTCATGCTCATACAAGGAATGTATTATTCAGTATTAAAGGTATTCAACACACACTGCAAACTGTACAGGATGAACATGCATTATAATAAAGGAAGTATGAAACAAGTATTCGAAATATTAGGCTTTCACAAATACTATAGTATACCTTTAATTAAAATGAATTTCTAAATCCCTATAACACATTATAATGTATTACATTATCCTGTGCATCTGCTAACACTATTTATTCATGCTCATACAAGGAATGTATTATTCAGTATTAAAGGTATTCAACACACAACTGCAAACTTTACAGCATGAACATGCATTGCCACTGTGTAGAAATCCCTTAATTGCCACCTTAAAAACCACTTATATTTTTCAATTACAGAATATTAAAATGCTTCATGTACTCTTAAATAGTTTACTATTTTACATTTTATATGTTAATTTTAATTAGGTTTATGTTTCTTTTAACTCTTGTTTCTGTTGTTTGTAGAATACTCTCATACTGTTAACTAATGAACTTGTCATAGGACTGCTAAATGTTATAAAGTATGCGAAAGTAACTAACTAAATAAATTCAAATAATACGTCTTATGAAACCAGGTTTTCTTTTCATTGTTACGATAGTATCACCGTCTTAATTTTCAATAACAATTCAAACTCAAAACAACAAAATTTCAACAACTATCAATGCTTTGGGTATAAAGCTTGCTTCTTGTATTTTCTGTGGATATTGGGACGAACGGAACTGTAGCGTTAAGTTATGCGGGGACATCACCACGTTTAGGACGATTGTCCGTTCTCGTCTGGCTTCACTTCATCATCTGTCATAGTATTTTGACCCAATACAAGGAATGCTCATAAGGACACACACATTCCAAAGGAATGTTTACTATAAACTTTATATTACAAGGCCACACCACGTGTTACGTAGCAGGCTTCGCTAAAGTTCGTTGTAACATTTCTAGTATATACCTCATTTGATTATTGACAGATAACACGACAGACTATCATACGGTAAAGCAATTTAAAACCACCAGCAAACGAAAGAGAAATTGTTTCAGCTTACTAAGTGATAGTTTTCAAACGACATTCAACCACATTCCGTAGTTGAACACTAAACACTTCAGAGGAAAGATCGTTCATTAATGAACGTTAAACATATAAAATGAGGAAACAATGGTTTTACTAAACTAAACTTCTTGGTTTTAAAAGAATTTCTTTGCTGAAAAACACTTCTCCCCCATTTTGCACGGTTGAGTCATTACTATTGCTACTTCTATCAAAAATACGAACATTATAACTCTAAAAATTCTTTTTCTTAGCGTATCTAATAGATATACTAACATTAAAGCAGGAATTTTTTATAAATACTCTTTTTCAGACCACCTTTATTCATACCTCATACATCTCCTTTGTACGAAAGGAGAGCCATTCAGGATGTCTCGTAATAAGAGTGGAACACAAAATACCGGTTTTAAAGTGGTACTATTGGTTTTGTGTTGATGAATGTTTTTGGTACGACGTGTTTTAAGATAGAAAATATAATTTAAAACACTTTTTACTATCTCACGAAGAGCATTAAGATCATGAAGCAGGAACTAAAGACATCTCATAATCAGGCCCAAATAACAAAAAGAAGAAAAGGGTTGTGAAAGTTTTACAGTTGTACATGCAGATGACTAGAGGGAGTAACATAGTTTTTATTTATAAAAATAATGAATTCCTCAAGAAAATATGTTTTAACCTGTCATTTTCTCAAATTATATTATATCATAATATAAATGTTTAAAATTTTTAATCCGTTTTTATATGTGCATAACTACAAAACTACCTCAATAGTCTACTTGAAATACCTGTAATTCGTCCTGAAGTAATCAGAACTTTTCACAGAAGTTATATTGAATGGCTACGAATTTAAAATTTTAAAAATGTTGACAACCAAAAATTATTGCACTACATCATATTACACTGCATAGAGTAACCAATTGTTTATCCCTGGTAGCCAGATGACTTGATGGCTAGCGTTTCAGCTTATCACTCCAACAACTCTTGTTCGAATGATATGGCTAGCGTTTCAGCTTATCACTTTAACAACTCTTGTTCGAAGCCTAATGTGAACCCAATATGTTTCCTCGTCCAGGAACCAATATTTTATCCTAACCTGAAGTATTGTAATAAATAAGTTGTGTTCTAAGCAATAGGTCATCTGCAAAACTGATTTATAAGTACAATTTGATATGCCATAGAAAATGTTTTTTCATTATGTAGTCTTTTATCTAAATTGACTCTTTTCGAAGACACTCTCACATTTAAAATATCAATATGATCAAGTCTTCTTTATTAAATCGTTAGTTATGCTTATAAAACCACTGAATAAATAAAATAAAATATTAAAATCACTATTATGTAATACCCTTATGAAGTTACATTGGATTACATTGTATTTTAACGTTTGACATTACGTAACTCTACATAAATTGTCCAGAATTTTGTATGCCTCTTCCGCTAGCTGCAAATCTTATACAGGATGTTTAATAGTCTTTATTGTCGGCACTGGGATGTTTTATACATAGAATTATTCAGTTAAACAGAGCGTTTCCCTATAAATTGATAATGCATTTTGCCTTAAAATATCACATAAATGAAAATCAAACTGCTACTTCCATATTAAATTCAAAATATGACTAAATTCCTTTTTATACCTGTATGGAATGTTCGAATCACTGTACACTAATCAGTGAAGAGCTACAGGAATTGGATTCAGTATTCACATTTTTATATTTCACTGTTTATTCACTTGTTAAATTAGCTAGCAAATACTATTCAAATTTTATGAAAACACTTACTTAATTTTTACTGTAGCTGGTAATTCCGCTCCACAATCACCTTATGGTAAATATAAAATAAAAGGTTCTGATTATTTTTTTACATTGACAATCTTTAAAATTTATCACAACCAAAAAATTTCATAACACTGAATTTTGAACGAATTGACAATTAAACATATTATATTAGTTTTGTATATAGATACATGTATGTTGTGTCCACAATCAATCTAAAACCAGACCTGTCCACACCCGAGTTATACTACACAAGTGCAGGCTTCTCCACCAAAGCTCAAAGGGTATGAGCTGTTTTTATTAATCTGACTTGCCATCTTCCTAAACTCTGTTACTACTACTTACGCTTCCAATGGCCTTAAATGTAGTAGAGTTAGGGCTAGAATTCTAGCTAACCTTTCTCGTTCCTCTTCGAAGGTTTTGGATCACGTTCATTCGGAAACATAAAAAATATAGGTTAAAATAGGTTCTGTGATTGGTATTTCTAATCTAAAGCAATACACTTCACCAGAAATATCATACCGCAAGATTAAAATGTTTTTTTTTTCAACTTGTAGTATTTAGTGATTCTTGGATATATGTTACTTGTCTTGTTAAGTTTCATGTGACATCTCTGTTGGAGACAACGTGAAACGTGATCTGGAGTAAAGTGACATTATATGCTGTAATTATTGATAATTGTGTAAATCACACTCTTCATGTTAAATTTCCAGATGACTTTCTGTCTGAGGCAGCATCCAATCTCATCTAGAGTGGAGACATAATGTAGTAGGAATTGATGCTTTGTTGCAGGTTAAAGTTCCATATAACGCATTTGCTAGCGGGAGCACGAATCCTGTAGTAGCGAGATAATATGATTAGCAGTTACGAGTGTGTACGCATCATGAATAACTACAGTGATTTTATAAGGAGACAATTTGCTGGCCATTTCATGTTTCAAGGGAAATCCGCTTGTAGTTGGATGATTAATCCAACTATAGAGGAGCAAAAAAGGACACTTTTCAAAAATATCTCTGTAATTTTACGAGGAATATCTTAGTCCAGGTTAGTTAGTTTGTAAGGCAATGCTCTTCTTAGAGACCATTTAAAAGCGTCTGAAGCAAACGGAGAGATCAGGCTATATTGCAGGAGAGAGCAGGCTATATTGCGAACACAGGTGTCTTCGTACAATAACTACTTTACCTTTCGTGAATTGAGAAATTCCAGTGTTACTAGATTGGCACTATGTAAAGAGATCTGGTGAGATATATTAAAGGTGCTGTAGTTTTGAAACATTTTAGATTGAGTTGATAAATGTTTCTACCGATTACTATGACTCAGTTCACAATGTTGGTGGGCGACTGTGGGGGGGGGGGGGGGGGTTATTATAAATTCCAGATACAAGTCCATAATAACTTCATTAGTTGTCCAGAAACCACCACCTCCTTAATCCTCGCAATGTTACATGTGGTCTTGATTTGTTTATAAAAGCGAATACGATAGTTACACTCCTTTATTAACACATATTTTAAACCCACAACATTGCGTTTTTTAATTGGAAGACGTTGTACAATCTCCGATTGTATGCAGTGAAAGCCAAATTTATAACGTTTAATCGGGTCAGGGATAGTTTATAAAAATATATAACCCTAAGACACCAGATAGAACAGTCGAGAGGGGTAAAAATCCAGGGTTCGAAAAGGGAGAGGTAAGTTTCCAAGTTCAGCTCAGAATCCGAATTAATGTATAACCAAAAGCCGAAGCAAATACAGCACCGATGATCAACGGATCAACATGCTTTCATCATCGCAGACTCGGAAACGAAAGGGAATAAAGCGAAGGCGTCAGCATTTGCTTTAGGATGACTGTTTCCACTACCTAAACGTTCCCTAATACGACAGTTGTTAGTTCAACTGAAGCTCGAAAACGAGGAACGCTGGAGCCAACTTACGTTCAAGCGACCCAGCGGCCAAAAAAACAGAAAAGATAACTAAATAAAACCTTAATGCGAACACTAGTTCGCTCGAAATCACACATAGCTCGACTCGAGCTCGAAACTAAGGAACGCTGGTGGCCAACGTACGTCAAGCGACCCAGCGGCCCTCGAAAAGAATCGATGAACTGAATAAAAACTAAATGCGAACACTAGTTCACTCAAATTCGCGCCTAGCTCGACTCGAGCTCGAAACTAAGGAACGCTGGTGCCAACGTACGTCAAGCGACCCAGCGGCCTCGAAAAGAAACGATAAACTAAATAAAAACTAAATGTAAACACTAGCTCGCTCGAAATCACGCCTAACTCGCCTAGAGCTCAAAACTTAGGGAACGCTGGTGCCAACGTAACGTCAAGCGACCCAGCGGCCTCGAAAAGATACGATAAACTAAATATAAACACGAGCTCTCTCTCGGAAAATCGCGCCTAGCTCACCTTAGAGCCCGAAGCTCAGGAACGCTGGTGCAAAACGTACTTCAAGCGACTCCAGCGGCCTCGAAAAGAAACGATAACCTAAGTAAAACTTAAATTAAAATTACGCCTAGCCCGAAAGCTCAGGAACGCGCTGGTGCCAAACGTAGCGTCAAGCGACCCAGCGGCCTCGAAAAGAAACGATAAACTAAATAAAAATTAAACTAAATGTAACCTAGCCCGAAGCTCAGGAACGCTGGTGCCAACGTACGTCAAGCAACCCAGTGGCCTCGAAAAAGAAACGATAAACTAAGTAAAATTAAATTTAATTAAACCTAGCCCCGAAGCTCTCAGGAACACTGGTGCCAACGTACGTCAAGCAACCCAGTGGCCTCGAAAAGAAACGATAAACTAAGTAAAAGTAAATTAAATTACGCCTAGTCCGTAAGCTCAGGAACACTGGTGCCAACGTACGTCAAGCAACCAGTGGCCTCGAAAAGAAACGAATAACGATAAACTTAATAAACTACGTTCAATCCTAGTCCAAAAATTCAGGAACGCTGGTGCCAACGTACGTCAAGCGACCCAGTGGCCTCGAAAAGAAACGATAAACTAAGTAAAATTAAATTAAATTAAATTAACCTAGCCCGAAGCTCAGGAACACTGGTGCCAACGTACGTCAAGCAACCCAGTGGCCTTCGAAAAGAAACGATAAAACTAAGTAAAACTAAAATTAAATTACGCCTAGCCCGAAGCTCAGGGAACACTGGTGCCAACGTACGTCAAGCAACCCAGTGGCCTCGAAAAGAAACGATAACCTAAGTAAAAACTAAATTAAATTACGCCTAGCCCGAAGCTCAGGAACGCTGGTGCCAACGTACGTCAAGCGACCCAGTGGCCTCGAAAAAGAAACGATAAACTAAGTAAAATTAAATTAAATTAACCTAGCCCGAAGCTCAGGAAACACTGGTGCCAACGTACGTCAAGCAACCCAGTGGCCTCGAAAAGAAACTATAAACTAAGTAAAACTAAATTAAATTACGCCTAGCCCGAAGCTCAGGAACACTGGTGCCAACGTACGTCAAGCAACCCAGTGGCCTCGAAAAGAAACGATAACCTAAGTAAAACTAAAATTAAATTACGCCTAGCCCGAAGCTCAGGAAACGCTGGTGCCAACGTACGTCAAGCGACCCAGCGACCTCGAAAAGAAACGATAATTAAGTAAAACTAAATTAAATTACGCTTAGCCTGAAGCTCAGGAGCGCTGGGTGCCAACGTATGTCAAGCGAACCCAGCGGCCTCGAAAAGAAACGATAAATTAAGTAAAACTAAATTAGATTACTCTTAGGCTGAAGCTCAGGAGCGCTGGTGCCCAACGTACGTACCGTCAAGCGACCAGCGGCCTCGAAAAGAAACGATAAATTAAGTAAAACTTAATTCAAACTCTTCTTTTCTAGTAAGTAGGATCTAATCCTATTCGTACTGATCTATTTTCTTGCTACACTTTATATCTATAATTATATTCTGTTAGCAGCTTAAGTACGTAATGTCATGTACTTATCCTATCGTTAGTGACTAGGAAGTTCAGGTAAAAGCGTGTTTTGGCAGGTAAATAAGTACCTACTTACTTGCACCTTATCGTGGCGTGTGTGGGGGCGGCGACTCGGACTCGACGACTTCGACTGCTAGGACACCGACCGAAAGACAGCGACCGAGAGACTAAACTAAATAAAATTAAACTAAATTAAATTACACCTAGCCCGAAGCTCAGGAACACTGGTGCCAACGTACGTTCAAGCAACCCAGTGGCCTCGAAAAGAAACGATAAACTAAATTAAAATTACGTTCAATCCTAGTCCAAAATTCAGGAACGCTGGTGCCAACGTACGTACGTCAAGCGACCCAGCGGCCTCGAAAAGAAACGACAATTAAGTAAAACTAAATTAAATTACGCCTAGCCAGAAGCTCAGGAACACCGGTGCCAACGTACGTCAAGCAAACCCAGTGGCCTCGAAAAGAAACGATAAACTAAATTAAACTACGTTCAATCCTAGTCCAAAATTCAGGAACGCTGGTGCCAACGTACGTACGTCAAGCGACCAGCGGCCTCGAAAAGAAACGACAATTAAGTAAAACTAAATTAAATTACGCCTAGCCCGAAGCTCAGGAACACTGGTGCCAACGTACGTCAAGCAACCCAGTGGCCTCGAAAAAGAAACGATAAACTAAATTAAACTACGTTCAATCCTAGTCCAAAATTCAGGAACGCTGGTGCCAACGTACGTACGTCAAGCGACCCAGCGGCCTCGAAAAGAAACGGCAATTAAGTAAAACTAAATTAAATTACGCCTAGCCCGAAGCTCAGGAACACATGGTGCGCGAAACGCAAGCGTCAAAGCAATCCCAGTTGGCCTCGAAAAGAAATACGATAACCTATAGTAACAACTAAATTATATATTACGCATAGCCCGAAGCTCAGGGAACGCTGGGATGCCACACCTAAATTTAAAATGCTCTTACTTTACTTCAGTAATAGAATCTAATTCTCTATTCGTACTTATCTATTTTCTTGCTACCACTTTATATCTATAAAATTATATTTCTGTTAAGCAAGTCTTAAGTACGTAATGTCATGTACTTATTCCTATCGTTGAGATGACTAGGCAAGTTCAGGTTTAAAAAAGCGCATGTTTTGGCAACAGTGTAAAATATGTAGCCCTACTTACTTGCCACCTTATGACGTGGCGTGTGTGGGTTTGGCGGCGACTCCGACTCGGACGAACTTCTGTACTGCAATCACCGACCGAAAGACAGCGGACCGAGAGACAGCGACGAGGATGAGCGAGGGAAGCCAGGCACAGACGTACTTACGTACTGTAGTACTGGAGTCGTCCGCTGTAAGGCGCTTCAGCCCTTGAAGCGAACTCCGGCGTGATGTATCCTGAAACTCTGGGGCCTTCTTGACCCGGTCCGAGCCGGGACCTCGCTCAGCTGACGTCCTCCTGCGTTTGAGCTTGGGGCTACTGGAGAATGATTGTAGGGGGAAAAACTAAAAATCATAACATGTCATTAAACTAAAAACATCATTTTTCTGCCTCAAAAAATAAAAAAGGCCTTATTTAATACCCTGTAAAAATGACCCATTGTTTACAACGTTAATATTTGACACGTAACCTCAATCACGAACTAAGTGACAAGAATTAGGAAGATAAGTGCACGCGCGGACTGCCGCGCTAGCTGATTCATAGTTCCTATTAACTGTTTAACGACTGCAATCACCGCAAGGCACCCAGTAGCTCAAGCGACATAGTTTATGACTCACATTTAGAAGAAGTGGATTGATATCTGCACATGACAGTATTTCTCTTACTACTAGAGAACAATTACTATTGTG